>NC_092150.1:3466238-3538738 GCF_045791955.1 Oncorhynchus clarkii lewisi
CGTAGCAGAGTCCTGCGACAGGATCAAGGACGAGTTTCAGTTCCTGCAGGCCCAGTATCACAGGTAACTAGTTAGTTCCTGCAGGCCCAGTATCACAGATAACTGGTCAGTTCCTGCAGGCCCAGTATCACAGATAACTGGTCAGTTCCTGCAGGCCCAGTATCACAGATAACTGGTCAGTTCCTGCAGGCCCAATATCACAGATAACTAGTTAGTTCCTGCAGGCCCAATATCACAGATAACTAGTTAGTTCCATGCAGGCCCAATATCACAGATAACTAGTTAGTTCCTGCAGGCCCAATATCACAGATAACTAGTTAGTTCCATGCAGGCCCAATATCACAGATAACTAGTTAGTTCCCTGCAGGCCCAATATCACAGATAACTAGTCAGTTCCTGCAGGCCCAGTATCACAGGTAAACTAGTCAGTTCCTGCAGGCCCAGTATCACAGGTAAACTAGTCAGTTCCTGCAGGCCCAGTATCACAGTTAGCTAGTCAGTTCCTGCAGGCCCAGTATCACAGTTAGCTAGTCAGTTCCTGCAGGCCCAGTATCACAGTTAGCTAGTCAGTTCCTGCAGGCCCAGTATCACAGTTAGCTAGTCAATTCCTGCAGGCCCAGTATCACAGATAACTAGTCAGTTCAATGCAGGCCCAATATCACAGATAACTAGTCAGTTCAATGCAGGCCCAATATCACAGGTAACTAGTCAGTTCCTGCAGGCCCAGTATCACAGGTAACTAGTCAGTTCCTGCAGGCCCAGTATCACAGTTAGCTAGTCAGTTCCTGCAGGCCCAGTATCACAGTTAGCTAGTCAGTTCCTGCAGGCCCAGTATCACAGTTAGCTAGTCAGTTCCTGCAGGCCCAGTATCACAGTTAGCTAGTCAGTTCCTGCAGGCCCAGTATCACAGTTAGCTAGTCAGTTCCTGCAGGCCCAGTATCCCAGATAACTAGTCAGTTCAATGCAGGCCCAATATCACAGATAACTAGTCAGTTCAATGCAGGCCCAATATCACAGATAACTAGTCAGTTCAATGCAGGCCCAATATCACAGGTAACTAGTTAGTTCCTGCAGGCCCAGTATCACAGGTAAACTAGTCAGTTCCTGCAGGCCCAGTATCACAGGTAAACTAGTCAGTTCCTGCAGGCCCAGTATCACAGGTAAACTAGTCAGTTCCTGCAGGCCCAGTATCACAGGTAAACTAGTCAGTTCCTGCAGGCCCAATATCACAGATAACAAGTCACATATAAGCCTATTTCATTGCAATATGGTAGCCTTTCCAGGGCTTTTGCAGTACGACCATTCTACCAGCATATGTGGCTAAATGTTTTCAGCTGCGCCCTGGAATTAAAATTTAGGAGCACCAAGTGTGCCTTTGGAAACGCATCACCCAGATGATTTACTTCACTGTACAGCAGCCCCCCCCCCCCCCCCGAGTGGAGATTCACCACTGTCTTGCCTCACTACTGCAAATGAAAAACGTCTTATTACCTAAAAATATTTTTTTCATTGTTCTCCTAAATTTATTTTGTGTACTCCCGAAATTGTTCAACTCGCACACGTGCTCCCTGTAAAAAAATTAATTCAATAAATGGTCGACATAGAGTTTTGCGTGTCATCCCGAACTGAATTCGCTACGTTTGTGATTTCCTTTTAGGTGCTAGTCCATCAATATGGAAAAGCTTGGATATGGTTTAAAAGCTTTGGCCCGAATCTTCACTGTGGTAATTGTCTCTTACAGACACGGAGCGAGATCTGATTTGAACAGAACGTTTTATATTACCTGGCTCTACTTTATTATTTGCAAACTCATCTAAATCAGGAGAGTTAATTAGCCCTGTGTTTGACCGCTCAATGTTGCTGCCGTTTTCAGAAAATTAAGGCGCTGAAGTTGACAAATGCAACAATGTGTAAAGTGTTTTCAAACTAGACTGACTGACAGTGATTTATGGAAGGGGCCGGCACAGCAGGTCGTCCTTAATGGAGCCCTATTGCCTATGTAGTGCACTACTTTAGACCAGAGCCCTATAGAACTCTATTGCCTATATAGTGCACTACTTTAGACCAGAGCCCTATTCCCTATATAGTACACTACTTTAGACCAGAGCCCTATTCCCTATATAGTACACTACTTTAGACCAGAGCCTTATTCCCTATATAGTACACTACTTTAGACCATAGCCCTATTCCCTATATAGTACACTACTATAGACCAGGGCCCTATTCCCTATATAGTGCACTACTTTGGACCAGGGCCCTATTCCCTATATAGTGCACTACTTTGGACCAGAGCCCATTGGAATACGGTACCATTGGGGAGGAGGAGGTGGGGGAGGAGGTGGGGGAGGAGGTGGGGGAGGGATTCAGAGAGACGCCTGTAAATTGACACCTTGTTTCCCTGTTTAAAGTCTTAAGGTGGAGTACGACAAGCTGTCCAATGAGAAGACAGAGATGCAACGTCACTATGTCATGGTAAGAGATCATTAAGGGTCTGAATGAACAGGCTTGTCGAGGCATTATCTTCACCTCTGTGTTTCATGTACCTTTCTGTGCTTCGTGTGTGTGTGTGTGTGTTGTACATGTGGTTGATAGGTGTGTGTGTGTGGTGTCTCATACCTCAAATGTTATTTGTTACATGCGCTGAATACAACAGGTGTTGACTTTACTGTGAAATGCTGACTACAACAGGTGTTCTTACTTTACAGTGAAATGCTGACTACAACAGGTGTTGACTTTACTGTGAAATGCTGACTACAACAGGTGTTCTTACTTTACTGTGAAATGCTGACTACAACAGGTGTTCTTACTTTACAGTGAAATGCTGACTACAACAGGTGTTCTTACTTTACAGTGAAATGCTGACTACAACAGGTGTTGACTTTACTGTGAAATGCTGACTACAACAGGTGTCGACTTACAAGCCCTTAACCAACAGTGCTTTAAGACATTTTAAGAAAATAAGTGTTAAGTAAAATTTTGTAAATAAAAGTAACAAATAAATAAACAGCAGCAGTAAAATAACAATAGCGAGGCATTATACCGGTACCCCCTGTATATAGCCTCCACATTGACTCTGTACCGTAACACCCTGTATATAGCCTCCACATTGACTCTGTACCGTAATACCCTGTATATAGCCTCCACATTGACTCGGTACCGTAATACCCTGTATATAGCCTCCACATTGACTCTGTACCGGTACTCCCTGTATATAGCCTCCACATTGACTCTGTACCGGTACCCCCTGTATATAGCCTCCACATTGACTCTGTACCGTAACACCCTGTATATAGCCTCCACATTGACTCTGTACCGGTACCCCCTGTATATAGCCTCCACATTGACTCTGTACCGGTACCCCCTGTATATAGCCTCCACATTGACTCTGTACCGGTACCCCCTGTATATAGCCTCCACATTGACTCTGTACCGGTACCCCCTGTATATAGCCTCCACATTGACTCTGTACCGGTACCCCCTGTATATAGCCTCCACATTGACTCTGTACCGGCTCTGGCTATATACAGAGGGTACCGGTACAGAGTCAATGTGTGGGGGACACAGGTTAGTCGAGGTAATTCAGGTAATATGTACTTGTAGGTAGAGTTATTAAAGTGACTATGCATAGATAATAAACAGAGAGTAGCAGCAGTGTAAAAGAGGGTCTGGGTAGCCCTTTTATGAGCTGTTCAGGAGTGTTATGGCTCGGGGGTAGAAGCTGTTAAGAAACCGGTATCACCGGTACCGCCCGGTAGCTGGTTGACAGGGGTGTGTGTTGTGCCTGTGGTTGACAGGGGTGTGTGTTGTGCCTGTGGTTGATAGGGGTGTGTGTTGTGCCTGTGGTTGATAGGGGTGTGTGTTGTGCCTGTGGTTGATACAGTTGAAGTCTGAAGTTTACATACACTTAGGTTAGGAGTCATTAAAACCCGTTTTTCAACCACTCCACACATTTCTTGTTAACAAACTATAGTTTTGGCGAGTCGGTTAGGACATCTACTTTGTGCATGACACAAATCATTTTTACAACAATTGTTTCCAGACAGATTATTTCACTTATAATTCACTGTATCACAATTCCAGTGGGTCAGAAGTTTACATACATTAAGTTGACTGTGCCTTTAAACAGCTTGGAAAATTCCAGAAAATGATTTAATGGCTTTAGAAGCTTCTGATAGGCTAATTGACATCATTTGGGTTAATTGGAGGTGTACCTGAGGAAGTATTTCAAGGCCTACCTGTAAACTCAGTGCCTCTTTGCTTGACATCATGGGAAGATCAAAAGAAATCAAGTCTGGTTCATCCTTGGGAGCAATTTCCAAACACCTGAAGGTACCGCGTTCATCTGTACAAACAATAGTACGCAAGTATAAACACCATGGGACCACGCAGCCGTCATACCGCTCAGGAAGGAGACGCGTTCTGTCTCCTAGAGATGAACGTACTTTGGTACGAAAAGTGCAAATAAATCCCAGAACAACAGCAAAGGACCTTGTGAAGATGCTGGAGGAAACAGGTACAAAAGTATCTATATCCACAGTAAAACGAGTCCTATATCGACATAACCTGAAAGGCCGCTCAGCAAGGAAGAAGCCACTGCTCCAAAACCGCCATAAAAAAGCCAGACTACAGTTTGCAACTGCACATGGGGACAAAGATCGTACTTTTTTGGAGAAATGTTTTCTTGTCCTCTGAACTGTTTAGCCATAATGACCATCGTTGTGTTTGGAGGAAAAATGGGAAGGCTTGCAAGCCGAAGAACACCATCCCAACCGTGAAGCACGGGGGTGGCAGCATCATGTTGTGGGGGTGCTTTGCTGCAGGAGGGACTGGTGCACTTCACAAAATAGATGGCATCATGAGGTAGGAAAATGACGTGGATATATTGAAGCAACATCTGAAGACATCAGTCAGGAAGTTAAAGCTTGGTCGCAAATGGGTCTTCCAAATGGACAATGACCCTAAGCATACTTCCAAAGTTGTGTTAAAATGGCTTAAGGACAACAAAGTCAGGGTATTGGAGTGGCCATCACAAAGCCCTGACCTCAATTCTATAGATAATGTGTGGGCAGAACTGAAAAAGTGTGTGCGGGCAAGGAGGTCTACAAACCTGACTCAGTTACACCAGCTCTGTCAGGAGGAATGGGCCAAAATTCACCCAACTTATTGCGAGAAGCTTGTGGAAGGCTACCCAACACGTTTGACCCAAGTTCAACCATTTAAAGACAATGCTACCAAATGCTAATTGAGTGTATGTAAACTTCTGACCCACTGGGAATGTGATGAAAGAAATAAAAGCTGAAATAAATCATTCTCTGTACTATTATTCTGACATTTCACATTCTTAAAATAAAGTGGTTATCCTAACTGACCTAAAACAGGGAATTTTTACTAGGATTAAATGTTGGGGTTGAACGACCTGTGTCTAGTTCATTAGAAATGAAACCTTTCAAATTGGAAAAATAAGTCACGGAAGTTTTTTGTGCAAATATAAAGACTTTAGAGTAGTAAGACGTATAAAAGCAACAGATACCATTAGTAAGAAGGGCCTGGAAGCATCTTGTATGGTGAGCTACTGACTGACTAGGACAGGCAAGTCCCATACTATTGTGGAGGACTTCATTCTTCCTGCTGTTACAATGCTGGGTGGAAAAGGCCCAAGTAAACTATACAGACAATGTCTTCATCAAACAGCACTTTCACGATGTATCAGTGACGTGGCAGGAGATGTTTTGAAACAATTACTGCTTCACACAACAGCCAGTGAATTATATGCATTACAGCTGGATGAGTCAACAGGCCTGGCACAGCTCCTGGTATATGTCTGTTACAGCTGGATGAGTCAACAGGCCTGGCACAGCTCCTGGTATATGTCTGTTACAGCTGGATGAGTCAACAGGCCTGGCACAGCTCCTGGTATATGTCTGTTACAGCTGGATGAGTCAACAGGCCTGGCACAGCTCCTGGTCTATGTCTGTTACAGCTGGATGAGTCAACAGGCGTGGTGGGCCTGGCACAGCTCCTGGTATATGTCCGTTACAGCTGGATGAGTCAACAGGCCTGGCACAGCTCCTGGTATATGTCTGTTACAGCTGGATGAGTCAACAGGCCTGGCACAGCTCCTGGTATATGTCTGTTACAGCTGGATGAGTCAACAGACGAGGCGGGCCTGGCACAGCTCCTGGTATATGTCTGTTACAGCTGGATGAGTCAACAGACGAGGCGGGCCTGGCACAGCTCCTGGTATATGTCTGTTACAGCTGGATGAGTCAACAGGCCTGGCACAGCTCCTGGTATGTCTGTTACAGCTGGATGAGTCAACAGACGTGGTGGGCCTGGCACAGCTCCTGGTATATGTCTGTTACAGCTGGATGAGTCAACAGACGTGGTGGGCCTGGCACAGCTCCTGGTATATGTCTGTTACAGCTGGATGAGTCAACAGACGTGGTGGGCCTGGCACAGCTCCTGGTATATGTCTGTTACAGCTGGATGAGTCAACAGACGGGGTGGGCCTGGCACAGCTCCTGGTATATGTCCGTTACAGCTGGATGAGTCAACAGACGTGGTGGGCCTGGCACAGCTCCTGGTATATGTCTGTTACAGCTGGATGAGTCAACAGGCCTGGCACAGCTCCTGGTATATGTCCGTTACAGCTGGATGAGTCAACAGGCCTGGCACAGCTCCTGGTATGTCTGTTACAGCTGGATGAGTCAACAGACATGGCACAGCTCCTGGTATATGTCTGTTACAGCTGGATGAGTCAACAGGCCTGGCACAGCTCCTGGTATGTCTGTTACAGCTGGATGAGTCAACAGGCCTGGCACAGCTCCTGGTATGTCTGTTACAGCTGGATGAGTCAACAGGCCTGGCACAGCTCCTGGTATATGTCTGTTACGTTTACGGGGGGGTCAATTAAGGAGGACATCTGGACTCTTCTGCAAACCACTGGTAACCAGGACAACAGGAGAGGATATTTTTTAAGTACTGGACAGCTTTGTGACATCAAATGGACTTTGGTGGTCAAGATGTGTTGGTATCTGTACTGATGGTGTAAAAGCCATGACAGGGAGACATAGTGGAGTGGTAACACGCGTGCAAGCAGTTGCTCCCGACGCCACTTGGGTCCACTACAGCATCCACCGAGAGGCTCTTGGGTACACTGCAGCATCCCCCTAGAGGCTCTTGGGTAAACTGCAGCATCCACAGAGAGGCTCTTGCTGCCAAGGGAATGCCTGACCGCCTGAAAGACAGCAGTGAAAATGGTTCACTTTGTTGAAGCAAGGCCCCTGAACTCTGGTGTTTTTTCTGCACTATGCAATGATATGGGCAGCGACCATGTAACGCTTTCACAACACACAGAAGAAGTGCGCTGGTTATCAAGGGGCAAAGTATTGACATGTTTTTTTTTAAATTGAGAGACGAGCTTAAAGTTTTCTTTACTGACCATCATGTTCACTTGTCTGACCGCTTGCATGAGGACGGGTTTCTCACAGGACTGGCCTATCTGCGTGATGTATTTTCTCGTCTGAATGATTTGAATCTATAAATCACAGGGACTCTCTGCAACTGTATTCAATGTGCGGGACAAATTTGAGGCTATGATTAAGAAGTTGGACCTCTTCTCTGTCTGCATTAACAAGGACAACACACAGGTCTTTCCATCATTGTATGATTTTTTTGTGTGCAAATGAACTCAAGCTTACAGACAATGTCAAATGTGATATAGCGAAGCACCTGAGGGAGTTGAGTGCTCAATTACGCAGGTACTTTCCAGAAACGGACGACACAAACAACTGGATTCATTATCCCTTTCATGCCCTGCCTCCAGTCCACTTACCGATATCTGAACAAGAGAGTCTCATCAAATTGCAACAAGTGATTCTGTGAAAATGTAATAGAATCAGAAGCCTCTGCCTGATTTCTGGATAGGGCTGCGCTCAGAGTATCCTGCCTTGGCAAATCGCGCTGTTAAGACACTGATGCCCTTTGCAACCACGTACCTATGTGGGAGTGGATTCTCGGCCCTCACTAGCATGAACACTAAATACAGGCACAGACTGTGTGTGGAAAATGATTTAAGACTGAGACTCTCTCCAATTACAACCCAACATTGCAGAGTTATGTGCATCCTTTCAAGCACACCCTTCTCATTAACCTGTGGTGAGTTATTCACCATTTTCAATGAACAAATAAGGTTTTATATGTAAGAGGGTTAAAGAAAGAGTAGTGTGTGCGGCAGGCTTATAATGATGGCAACAAAACAAAAATCCATTTGACACTGGTGCTAGAGGGGGTACAGCTGACCCTGGTGCTAGAGGGGCTACAGCTGACCCTGGTGCTAGAAGGGGTGCTAGAGGGGGTACAGCTGACCCTGGTGCTAGAAGGGGTGCTAGAGGGGGTACAGCTGACCCTGGTGCTAGAAGGGGTGCTAGAGGGGGTACAGCTGACCCTGGTGCTAGAAGGGGTGCTAGAGGGGGTACAGCTGACCCTGGTGCTAGAAGGGGTGCTAGAGGGGGTACAGCTGACCCTGGTGCTAGAAGGGGTGCTAGAGGGGGTACAGCTGACCCTGGTGCTAGAAGGGGTGCTAGAGGGGGTACAGCTGACCCTGGTGCTAGAGGGGGTACAGGTGACCCTGGTGCTAGAGGGGGTACAGCTGACCCTGGTGCTAGAGGGGGTACAGGTGACCCTGGTGCTAGAGGGGGTACAGCTGACCCTGGTGCTAGAGGGGGTACAGCTGACCCTGGTGCTAGAGGGGGTACAGCTGACCCTGGTGCTAGAGGGGGTACAGCTGACCCTGGTGCTAGAGGGGGTACAGCTGACCCTGGTGCTAGAGGGGGTACAGGTGACCCTGGTGCTAGAGGGGGTACAGCTGACCCTGGTGCTAGAGGGGCTACAGCTGACCCTGGTGCTAGAGGGGCTACAGCTGACCCTGGTGCTAGAGGGGCTACAGCTGACCCTGGTGCTAGAGGGGCTACAGTTGACCCTGGTGCTAGAGGGGGTACAGCTGACCCTGGTGCTAGAGGGGCTACAGCTGACCCTGGTGCTAGAGGGGCTACAGCTGACCCTGGTGCTAGAGGGGCTACAGCTGACCCTGGTGCTAGAGGGGCTACAGCTGACCCTGGTGCTAGAGGGGCTACAGCTGACCCTGGTGCTAGAGGGGCTACAGCTGACCCTGGTGCTAGAGGGGCTACAGCTGACCCTGGTGCTAGAGGGGCTACAGCTGACCCTGGTGCTAGAGGGGGTACAGATGACCCTGGTGCTAGAGGGGCTACAGCTGACCCTGGTGCTAGAAGGGGTACAGCTGACCCTGATGCTAGAAGGGGTACAGCTGACCCTGGTGCTAGAGGGGGTGCTAGAGGGGGTACAGCTGACCCTGGTGCTAGAGGGGGTACAGGACTATAAAACATTTGGGAACCACACGTCTAGAAGAACACACACACACACACATCTAGAAGAACACACACACACACACACACACCTAGAAGAACACACACACACCTAGAAGAACACACACACACACCTAGAAGAACACACACACACACACCTAGAAGAACACACACACACACGTCTAGAAGAACACACACACACACACACACACACACACACACACACACACACACACACCTAGAAGAACACACACACACACGTCTAGAAGAACACACACACACACACACACACACACACACACACACACACACACACACACACACACACACGTCTAGAAGAACACACACACACACACGTCTAGAAGAACACACACACACACACGTCTAGAAGAACACACACACACACACGTCTAGAAGAACACACACACACATCTAGAAGAACATACACACACACACACACACACACATCTAGAAGAACACACACACACACACGTCTAGAAGAACACACAGAAATGTCTATTTGCTCAGTTGAACTATGTTGCTCTGTTCTCCTCTGATACCTCAGGCAGGTGTGTGTGTGCGTGCGTGCGTGCGTGTGTGTGTGTGTGTGTGTGTGTGTGTGTGTGTGTGTGTGTGTGTGTGTGAGTGACATGTAATCCATCGAGACCACAGGCAGCGGCGGTCAGAGACTCAGGGGCAGAAATGGATTTCCTGTGTGTGTGTGTGTGTGTGTGTGTGTGTGCAATTACTTTGAGAAGCTCAATGTACTATTCAGTCCATTAGCTTCTTCCAAAATGACCTTTGAACCAAGACAAGACGAGGAGAGAGCTGGTATGTCTGATAGCAGATCAGAGAGACACTGGCCCTCCCTGGTGTAACCAGATTCCTTAGACGGACTGTGCCCCAAATGGCAACCTATTCGCTATATAGTGCACTACTGTATGGGCAGTAGAGTGCTAATTTCCCCTGTCAAAAGTAGTGCACTACTCTGTAGGCCATAGGGTACCATTTCAGTTGGAGATAGACAGCACTGTGCAGGGCTAAATGTAGGAGCTACTGCTGCCTCTCTTTCTCCACATTTGTATTGAAATGTTTACCTAGCCTCTTCCCTCCCTCACTACCCACTGCTGTTCTGTTTTCATCCTCATCCCTGTTCTGTTGTTTTAATCCTCATCCTGTTCTGTTGTTTTAATCCTCATCCTGTTCTGTTGTTTTCATCCTCATCCTGTTCTGTTGTTTTCATCCTCATCCTGTTCTGTTGTTTTAATCCTCATCCTGTTCTGTTGTTTTAATCCACATCCTGTTCTGTTGTTTTCATCCTCATCCTGTTCTGTTGTTTTAATCCTCATTCTGTTCTGTTGTTTTAATCCTCATCCTGTTCTGTTGTTTTAATCCTCATCCTGTTCTGTTGTTTTCATCCTCATCCTGTTCTGTTGTTTTCATCCTCATCCTGTTCTGTTGTTTTAATCCTCATCCTGTTCTGTTCTGTTTTAATCCTCATCCTGTTCTGTTCTGTTTTAATCCTCATCCTGTTCTGTTGTTTTAATCCTCATCCTGTTCTGTTGTTTTCATCCTCATCCTGTTCTGTTGTTTTCATCCACATCCTGTTCTGTTGTTTTAATCCACATCCTGTTCTGTTGTTTTAATCCTCACTGCTGTTCTGTTGTTTTCATCCTCATCCTGTTCTGTTGTTTTAATCCTCATCCTGTTCTGTTGTTTTAATCCTCATCCTGTTCTGTTGTTTTAATCCACATCCTGTTCTGTTGTTTTCATCCTCATCCTGTTCTGTTGTTTTAATCCTCATCCTGTTCTGTTGTTTTAATCCACATCCTGTTCTGTTGTTTTAATCCTCATCCTGTTCTGTTGTTTTAATCCTCACTGCTGTTCTGTTGTTTTAATCCTCACTGCTGTTCTGTTGTTTTAATCCTCATCCTTCCTTGCTCTGCTATTGGTTTAGGCCCCTTCCATGCTCTGCTATTGGTTTAGGCCCCTGTCAGTAGACTGTTAGTTTTCCGTTGATACAGGAGGTGTAAAGGCCCAATCCACTCATTTGGGGAATTTTTGTCTTTATTTTTTTTACACTGTTGGTCAAACGTTTTACAACATCTAATCATTCAAGGTTTTTTATTTTTATTTTTATTTTTTTACTATTTTCTACATTAGATGACAAAAACTATGAAATAAAACATATGGAATCATAAACAAATCAAAATATATTTTATATTTGAGATTCTTCAAAGTAGCTACTCTTTGCCTTGATGACAGCTTTGCACACTCTTGGCGTTCTCTCAACCAGCTTCACGAGGTAGTCACATGGAATGCATTTCAATTAACAGGTGTGCCTTCAGTTAATTTGTGGAATTTCTTTCCTTCTTAATGCGTGTGAGCCAATCAGTTGTGTTGTGACAAGGTAGGGGTGGTGTACAGTAGACAGTCCTATTTGGTAAAAGACCAAGTCAATATTATGGCAAGAACAGCTCAAATGCCATGTGTAGTGTGATGTAGGGAATATGGTGTCATGGGTAGTGACTGTAGGGAATATGGTTCCATCTGTAGTGACTGTAGGGAATATGGTGTCATGGGTAGTGACTGTAGGGAATATGGATCCATCTGTAGTGACTGTAGGGAATATGGTGTCATGGGTAGTGACTGTAGGGAATATGGTGTCATGGGTAGTGACTGTAGGGAATATGGTGTCATGGGTAGTGACTGTAGGGAATATGGATCCATCTGTAGTGACTGTAGGGAATATGGTTCCATCTGTAGTGACTGTAGGGAATATGGTTCCATCTGTAGTGACTGTAGGGAATATGGATCCATCTGTAGTGACTGTAGGGAATATGGATCCATCTGTTGTGACTCTAGGGAATATGGATCCATCTGTAGTGACTGTAGGGAATATGGTGTCATGGGTAGTGACTGTAGGGAATATGGTTCCATCTGTAGTGACTGTAGGGAATATGGATCCATCTGTTGTGACTGTAGGGAATATGGATCCATCTGTAGTGACTGTAGGGAATATGGTGTCATGGGTAGTGACTGTAGGGAATATGGATCCATCTGTAGTGACTGTAGGGAATATGGTTCCATCTGTAGTGACTGTAGGGAATATGGTGTCATGGGTAGTGACTGTAGGGAATATGGTTCCATCTGTAGTGACTGTAGGGAATATGGTTCCATCTGTAGTGACTGTAGGGAATATGGATCCATCTGTAGTGACTGTAGGGAATATGGATCCATCTGTAGTGACTGTAGGGAATATGGTTCCATCTGTAGTGACTGTAGGGAATATGGTGTCATGGGTAGTGACTGTAGGGAATATGGTTCCATCTGTAGTGACTGTAGGGAATATGGTTCCATCTGTAGTGACTGTAGGGAATATGGTTCCATCTGTAGTGACTGTAGGGAATATGGTTCCATCTGTAGTGACTGTAGGGAATATGGTTCCATCTGTAGTGACTGTAGGGAATATGGATCCATCTGTTGTGACTGTAGGGAATATGGATCCATCTGTAGTGACTGTAGGGAATATGGATCCATCTGTAGTGACTGTAGGGAATATGGATCCATCTGTAGTGACTGTAGGGAATATGGTGTCATGGGTAGTGACTGTAGGGAATATGGGTTCCATCTGTAGTGACTGTAGGGAATATGGTGTCATGGGTAGTGACTGTAGGGAATATGGATCCATCTGTAGTGACTGTAGGGAATATGGTTCCATCTGTAGTGACTGTAGGGAATATGGTGTCATGGGTAGTGACTGTAGGGAATATGGTGTCATGGGTAGTGACTGTAGGGAATATGGTGTCATGGGTAGTGACTGTAGGGAATATGGTGTCATGGGTAGTGACTGTAGGGAATATGGTGTCATGGGTAGTGACTGTAGGGAATATGGATCCATCTGTAGTGACTGTAGGGAATATGGTTCCATCTGTAGTGACTGTAGGGAATATGGTTCCATCTGTAGTGACTGTAGGGAATATGGATCCATCTGTAGTGACTGTAGGGAATATGGATCCATCTGTTGTGACTCTAGGGAATATGGATCCATCTGTAGTGACTGTAGGGAATATGGTGTCATGGGTAGTGACTGTAGGGAATATGGTTCCATCTGTAGTGACTGTAGGGAATATGGATCCATCTGTTGTGACTGTAGGGAATATGGATCCATCTGTAGTGACTGTAGGGAATATGGTGTCATGGGTAGTGACTGTAGGGAATATGGTGTCATGGGTAGTGACTGTAGGGAATATGGTTCCATCTGTAGTGACTGTAGGGAATATGGTGTCATGGGTAGTGACTGTAGGGAATATGGTTCCATCTGTAGTGACTGTAGGGAATATGGTTCCATCTGTAGTGACTGTAGGGAATATGGATCCATCTGTAGTGACTGTAGGGAATATGGATCCATCTGTAGTGACTGTAGGGAATATGGTTCCATCTGTAGTGACTGTAGGGAATATGGTGTCATGGGTAGTGACTGTAGGGAATATGGTTCCATCTGTAGTGACTGTAGGGAATATGGTTCCATCTGTAGGGAATATGGTTCCATCTGTAGTGACTGTAGGGAATATGGTTCCATCTGTAGTGACTGTAGGGAATATGGATCCATCTGTTGTGACTGTAGGGAATATGGATCCATCTGTAGTGACTGTAGGGAATATGGTGTCATGGGTAGTGACTGTAGGGAATATGGGTTCCATCTGTAGTGACTGTAGGGAATATGGTTCCATCTGTAGTGACTGTAGGGAATATGGTGTCATGGGTAGTGACTGTAGGGAATATGGTGTCATGGGTAGTGACTGTAGGGAATATGGTTCCATCTGTAGTGACTGTAGGGAATATGGTGTCATGGGTAGTGACTGTAGGGAATATGGATCCATCTGTAGTGACTGTAGGGAATATGGTGTCATGGGTAGTGACTGTAGGGAATATGGTGTCATGGGTAGTGACTGTAGGGAATATGGATCCATCTGTAGTGACTGTAGGGAATATGGATCCATCTGTTGTGACTGTAGGGAATATGGATCCATCTGTAGTGACTGTAGGGAATATGGTGTCATGGGTAGTGACTGTAGGGAATATGGATCCATCTGTAGTGACTGTAGGGAATATGGTTCCATCTGTAGTGACTGTAGGGAATATGGTGTCATGGGTAGTGACTGTAGGGAATATGGTTCCATCTGTAGTGACTGTAGGGAATATGGTTCCATCTGTAGTGACTGTAGGGAATATGGATCCATCTGTAGTGACTGTAGGGAATATGGATCCATCTGTAGTGACTGTAGGGAATATGGTTCCATCTGTAGTGACTGTAGGGAATATGGTGTCATGGGTAGTGACTGTAGGGAATATGGTTCCATCTGTAGTGACTGTAGGGAATATGGTTCCATCTGTAGTGACTGTAGGGAATATGGTTCCATCTGTAGTGACTGTAGGGAATATGGTTCCATCTGTAGTGACTGTAGGGAATATGGTTCCATCTGTAGTGACTGTAGGGAATATGGATCCATCTGTTGTGACTGTAGGGAATATGGATCCATCTGTAGTGACTGTAGGGAATATGGATCCATCTGTAGTGACTGTAGGGAATATGGTGTCATGGGTAGTGACTGTAGGGAATATGGGTTCCATCTGTAGTGACTGTAGGGAATATGGTGTCATGGGTAGTGACTGTAGGGAATATGGATCCATCTGTAGTGACTGTAGGGAATATGGTGTCATGGGTAGTGACTGTAGGGAATATGGTGTCATGGGTAGTGACTGTAGGGAATATGGTGTCATGGGTAGTGACTGTAGGGAATATGGTGTCATGGGTAGTGACTGTAGGGAATATGGTGTCATGGGTAGTGACTGTAGGGAATATGGATCCATCTGTAGTGACTGTAGGGAATATGGTTCCATCTGTAGTGACTGTAGGGAATATGGTTCCATCTGTAGTGACTGTAGGGAATATGGATCCATCTGTAGTGACTGTAGGGAATATGGATCCATCTGTTGTGACTCTAGGGAATATGGATCCATCTGTAGTGACTGTAGGGAATATGGTGTCATGGGTAGTGACTGTAGGGAATATGGTTCCATCTGTAGTGACTGTAGGGAATATGGATCCATCTGTTGTGACTGTAGGGAATATGGATCCATCTGTAGTGACTGTAGGGAATATGGTGTCATGGGTAGTGACTGTAGGGAATATGGTGTCATGGGTAGTGACTGTAGGGAATATGGTTCCATCTGTAGTGACTGTAGGGAATATGGTGTCATGGGTAGTGACTGTAGGGAATATGGTTCCATCTGTAGTGACTGTAGGGAATATGGTTCCATCTGTAGTGACTGTAGGGAATATGGATCCATCTGTAGTGACTGTAGGGAATATGGATCCATCTGTAGTGACTGTAGGGAATATGGATCCATCTGTAGTGACTGTAGGGAATATGGTGTCATGGGTAGTGACTGTAGGGAATATGGTTCCATCTGTAGTGACTGTAGGGAATATGGTTCCATCTGTAGGGAATATGGTTCCATCTGTAGTGACTGTAGGGAATATGGTTCCATCTGTAGTGACTGTAGGGAATATGGATCCATCTGTTGTGACTGTAGGGAATATGGATCCATCTGTAGTGACTGTAGGGAATATGGTGTCATGGGTAGTGACTGTAGGGAATATGGGTTCCATCTGTAGTGACTGTAGGGAATATGGTTCCATCTGTAGTGACTGTAGGGAATATGGTGTCATGGGTAGTGACTGTAGGGAATATGGTGTCATGGGTAGTGACTGTAGGGAATATGGTTCCATCTGTAGTGACTGTAGGGAATATGGTGTCATGGGTAGTGACTGTAGGGAATATGGATCCATCTGTAGTGACTGTAGGGAATATGGTGTCATGGGTAGTGACTGTAGGGAATATGGTGTCATGGGTAGTGACTGTAGGGAATATGGATCCATCTGTAGTGACTGTAGGGAATATAGTTCCATCTGTAGTGACTGTAGGGAATATGGATCCATCTGTAGTGACTGTAGGGAATATGGTGTCATGGGTAGTGACTGTAGGGAATATGGTTCCATCTGTAGTGACTGTAGGGAATATGGTGTCATGGGTAGTGACTGTAGGGAATATGGTGTCATGGGTAGTGACTAGGGAATATGGTGTCATGGGTAGTGACTGTAGGGAATATGGATCCATCTGTAGTGACTGTAGGGAATATGGTTCCATCTGTAGTGACTGTAGGGAATATGGTGTCATGGGTAGTGACTGTAGGGAATATGGTGTCATGGGTAGTGACTGTAGGGAATATGGTGTCATGGGTAGTGACTGTAGGGAATATGGTGTCATGGGTAGTGACTGTAGGGAATATGGTGTCATGGGTAGTGACTGTAGGGAATATGGTGTCATGGGTAGTGACTGTAGGGAATATGGTGTCATGGGTAGTGACTGTAGGGAATATGGTGTCATTTCGTATCGTTTTAGTTTAAATAATCTTGTGGTCAAAATAATCATGACGTTTCCTCTTCTGTTGCAGTATTACGAGATGTCCTATGGGCTCAACATAGAGATGCAGAAACAGGTATGTTACCATCACTCCTCTTTGGGATGGTCTGCCAGGGATTACGGTGCAGTAACAATGCATAGTCACTGCACTGTATGCTGGGTAAAATTGTCTGTTCATTTGGCTGTACAGAGCCTTCTGACAGTATTCACACCACCCTAGACTTTTTCCACATTTTGTTGTTAGTCTGAATTTGAAAATGTATTACGTTTAGATGTTGTGTTACTGGTCTACACACACAATACCCTATAATGACATCACAATACCCTATAATGACATCACAATACCCCATAATGACATCACAATACCCCATAATGACATCACAATACCCATTAATAACATCACAATACCCTATAATGACATCACAATACCCATTAATAACATCACAATACCCATTAATAACATCACAATACCCCATAATGACATCACAATACCCCATAATGACATCACAATACCCCATAATGTCAAAGTGGAATTATGTTTTTAGACATTTTTTACAAAATTCATTAAAAATGAAAAGCTGAAATGTCTTGAGTCAATAAGTATTCAAACCCAACGTCATGTCAAGACTAAATCAGTTCAGGAGTAAATATTTACTGAACAAATAATAACGTAATCAGTTCAGGAGTAAATATTTACTGAACAAATAATAACGTAATCAGTTCAGGAGTAAACATTTACTGAACAAATAATAACGTAATAAGTTGCATGGACTCACTCTGTGTGCAATAATAGTGTTTAACATGATTTATGAATGTCTACCTCATCTCTGTACCCCACACATCAGTCGAGCAGTGAATTTCAAACACAGATTCAACCATAAAGACCAGGGAGGTTTTCCAATGCCTCAAAGAAGAGCACCGATTGGTAGATGGGTTAAAAAAAACTAAAAAGCAGACATTGAATATCCCTTTGAGCATGGTGAAGTTATTCATTCCAGTTTGGATGGTGTATCAATACACCCAGTCGCTACAAAGATACAGGCGTCCTTCCTAACTCAGTTACCGGAGAGGAAGGAAACCTGTCAGGGAATTCATCATGAGGCCAATGGTGACTTTAAAACAGTTATAGAGTTTAATGGCTGTGATAGGAGGAAACTGAGGATGGTTCAACAACATTGTAGTTACTCCACAATACTAACCTAAATACCAGAGTTTAATGGCTGTGATAGGAGGAAACTGAGGATGGATCAACAACATTGTAGTTACTCTACAATACTAACCTAAATAACAGAGTGAAAAGAAGGAAGTCTATAAAGAATAAACATTTTCCAAAACATGCATCCCTGTTTGCAACGTGGCACTAATGTAAAACGGCAAAACATGTGGCAACGAACTCTTTGTCCAAAGTGTTTGGGGAAAACACAACCCATCACTGAGTACCACTCATCATCTGGTTCCGTCTGCTTGAGACAAATTCACCTTTCGGCATGACACCAAAACCACAAGGTCAAATGGAGACACTGGAGTTGCTTCCCAAGACGACATTGACAATTTCCTGAGTTGATTTAGTTACAGTTTTAGTTTTAAGATGCGCTATGTATCGGTGAACATAATTCATTGCCCTTGACAATCAACCGTTCTCCGTCGCGGGTGATGATGGCTTCCACCGACTGGTCGAGCACCGGTTTTCCAGACGTACCGGAGTTGAAACGCCATGAGCTACTTGCTATGGGCGTCACTGCTATTAGCTTCACCACTGACATTTGGACCAGCGATGTCAGCCCCATGAGTCTGACTTGCACAGTCGGCTCGCGGAGGATTTCCTACTGAGGAAAGTCAATGTGCTGGTTGTCATACCACTGCTGCCATTTCAATGGCATTTGAGAACATGTTTGAAACATGAACACACTAGTAAGCTCTCATTCAAAACAACTGACTGGAGGAATTAGTTTATCAACTGTGTCTGCAGCAGGCTCCTTCTGCAGCAGGCCCCTCCTCTGTCTGCAGCAGGCCCCTCCTCTGTCTGCAGCAGGCCCCTCCTCTGTCTGCAGCAGGCTCCCCCTCTGTCTGCAGCAGGCTCCTCCTGCAGCAGGCCCCTCCTCTGTCTGCAGCAGGCCCCTCCTCTGTCTGCAGCAGGCCCCTCCTCTGTCTGCAGCAGGCTCCCCCTCTGTCTGCAGCAGGCTCCTCCTCTGTCTGCAGCAGGCTCCTCCTCTGTCTGCAGCAGGCTCCTCCTCTGTCTACAGCAGGCCCCTCCTCTGTCTGCAGCAGGCCCCCTCTCTGTCATGGCATTGAAATGTCTGCAGCAGGCCCCTCCTCTGTCTGCAGCAGGCCCCTCCTCTGTCTGCAGCAGGCTCCCCCTCTGTCTGCAGCAGGCTCCTCCTGCAGCAGGCCCCTCCTCTGTCTGCAGCAGGCTCCCCCTCTGTCTGCAGCAGGCTCCTCCTGCAGCAGGCCCCTCCTCTGTCTGCAGCAGGCCCCTCCTCTGTCTGCAGCAGGCTCCTCCTCTGTCTGCAGCAGGCTCCTCCTCTGTCTACAGCAGGCCCCTCCTCTGTCTGCAGCAGGCCCCCTCTCTGTCATGGCATTGAAATGTTGAAACTCAACAAAACTGACAGGGATGTAGAACAAATTCAATTTTTCAGCTCATATTATTATTTTTTTGGTTCAGTGTAGAATTCATATTCTAATTCCTGATTTTAACGGCACCGATTCTGTCACATGACAGTGGAGTACACATGCCCATTCTGACTTCGCCAATGCTAAGCTAACCAGGTTGGCTAGCAGCCAGTGTGTGATGTTAGTGCTGGTATCTATGGAGTGAAGACGGCCCCTTTTCTCCGACGAGGTTCTTTACTGGTCCACATTGGCCAATGACACAGTTGCCCTTGACAACAGTTTGCCCCAGGAAGCAAAACTGCCCACACAGGCTGTTGAACAAGCGATTCGGTGGAATTCTCTCTTTACTGTGTTGCCACCACGCTCGATGCGATGTACAGTTGAAGTCAGAAGTTTACATACACCTTTCGCCAAATACATTTCAACTCAGTTTTTCACAATTCCTGACATTTAATCCTAGTAAAAATTCCCTGTCTAAAGTCAGTTAGGATCACCACTTTATTTTAAGAATGTGAAATGTCAGAATAATAGTACAGAGAATGATTTATTTCAGCTTTTATTTCTTTCATCACATTCCCAGTGGGTCAGAAGTTTACATACACTCAATTAGCATTTGGTAGCATTGCCTTTGAATTGTTTAACTTAGGTCAAACGTTTCGGGTAGCCTTACACAAGCTTCCCACAATAAGTTTTGGCCCATTCCTCCTGACAGAGCTGGTGTAACTGAGTCAGGTTTGTAGGCCTTCTTGCTCACACACACTTTTTCAGTTCTGCCCACACATTATCTATAAGATTGAGGTCAGCGCTTTGTGATGGCCACTCCAATACCTAGACTTTGTTGTCCTTAAGCCATTTTGCCACAACTTTGGAAGTATGCTTAGGGTCATTGCCCATGTGGAAGACCCATTTGTGACCAAGCTTTAACTTCCTGACTGATGTCTTGAGATGTTGCTTCAATATATCTACATAATTTTCCTTCCTCATGATGCCATCTATTTTGTGAAGTGCACCAGTCCCTCCTGCAGCAAAGCACCCCCACAACATGATGCTGCCACCCCCGTTCTTCACGGTTGGGATGGTGTTCTTCGGCTTGCAAGCCTCCCCCTTTTTCCTCCAAACATAACGATGGTCAGAGAGGATTTTTGGTCAGTGTGTAACTTTTTATTTAACAAGTCAAGTCAGTTAAGAACAAATTATTATTCACAATGACGGCTGACCCCTGGCCAAACCCAGACGACCCCGGCCGACCCTGGCCGACCCCCGGCCAAACCCAGACGACCCCCGGCCAAACCCAGACGACACTGGGCCAATTGTGCGCTGACTCCCAATCATGGCCGGGTGTGATACAGCCTGGATTCGAACCGGGGACTGTAGTGACACCTCTTGCACTGAGATGCCGTGTGTGTGTGTGTGTGTGTGTGTGTGGGATGATTAGAAGGCCTCTAAAACGTTTCAGTATCAGTTTTTTTGTTTGCCAAGTACAATATTAGATATCGGTATCGGCCAAAAATGTCACGTCGATGCATCACTAGTTTTCACTTAAAATCGACTTGAAAATCAATGACATGACTTGAAAATTGAACATGTCTGTCTATGATCAACAACCAACTTGACAGGGCTTGTATAATTAAAAAAAAAAAAAATGTGTAAATATTGTACAATCCAGGTGTGCAAAGCTCTTAGAGACTTACCCAGAAAGACTCACAGCTGTAATCACTCTTAGAGACTTACCCAGAAAGACTCACAGCTCTTAGAGACTTACCCAGAAAGACTCACAGCTGTAATCTCTCTTAGATACTTACCCAGAAAGACTCACAGCTGTAATCACTCTTAGAGACTTACCCAGAAAGACTCACAGCTGTAATCTCTCTTAGATACTTACCCAGAAAGACTCACAGCTGTAATCTCTCTTAGATACTTACCCAGAAAGACTCACAGTTGTAATCACTCTTAGAGACTTACCCAGAAAGACTCACAGCTGTAATCACTCTTAGAGACTTACCCAGAAAGACTCACAGTTGTAATCACTCTTAGATACTTACCCAGAAAGACTCACAGCTGGAATCTCTCTTAGAGACTTAATCACTGCCAAAGGTGTATTATAACCCAAAGGTGTATTATAACGTGTTATAACTTGGGTTTGAATACTTCTTTAAATGAAGTATTTCTGTATTTCAATTTCAATAAATTTGAGAAGAAAAACAAATCTAAACGTCACTTTGTCGTTATGGGGTATTGTGTGTTGATGGTTGCTGAATTTTGGAGGGGATATAATCCATTTTGAATTCCGGCTGTAACTCAGAAATGTGGAATAAGTCAAGGGGTATGAATACTTTCTGAATGCACTATATAGTATAGCCTTCAGAACAGTACCTCAGAGCTTCTCTAGGTTAGAGAGACGGTCTTTGTGTCAGAGGAACTGGAGAGGGGAGGAACTGGAGAGGGGAGGAACTGGAGAGGGGAGGAACTGGAGAGGGGAGGAACTGGAGAGGGGAGGAACTGGAGAGGGGAGGAACTGGAGAGGGGAGGAACTGGAGAGGGGAGGAACTGGAGAGGGGAGGGGGAGGAACTGGAGAGGGAAGGGGGAGGAACTGGAGAGGGAAGGGGGAGGAACTGGAGAGGGAAGGGGGAGGAACTGGAGAGGGAAGGGGGAGGAACTGGAGAGGGAAGAGGGAGGAACTGGAGAGGGAAGAGGGAGGAACTGGAGAGGGAGGAACTGGAGAGGGAGGAACTGGAGAGGGAAGAACTGGAGAGGGAGGAACTGGAGAGATTCTTGTGTTGTGAGCTGAGTTGGGAATCAGTGACAAGACCTGGGTTCACTTACCATATCTGGATAGACACACACACACAGACACACACAGCCTTTGTTTGGAGATTGGCAAAGTGGCACAGAGTCAGCCGTGAGGTCAGACAGATTTAATGAGATTAAAGGCAGGGGGTGTGTGTCAGGTGATTCCTTTGACTTGATGACTACAGACAGAACACTGCTGATGTCAAGACAACTATTCATTACAGGAAGCCCGGGGGTAAAAGCCCTCTCCTCTGGTAGTTCATTACAGGAAGACCGGGGGTAAAAGCCCTCTCCTCTGGTAGTTCATTACAGGAACCCCGAGGGTAAAGCCCTCTCCTCTGGTAGTTCGTTACAGGAACTTCGGGGGTAAAGCCCTCTCCTCTGGTAGTTCGTTACAGGAACCCCGGGGGTAAAGCCCTCTCCTCTGGTAGTTCGTTACAGGAACCCCGGGGGTAAAGCCCCCTCCTCTGGTAGTTCGTTACAGGAACCCCGGGGGTAAAGCCCTCTCCTCTGGTAGTTCGTTACAGGAACCCCGGGGTAAAGCCCTCTCCTCTGTTAGTTTGTTACAGGAACCCCGGGGGTAAAGCCCACTCGTCTGGTAGTTCGTTACAGGAACCCCGGGGGTAAAAGCCCTCTCCTCTGGTAGTTCGTTACAGGAACTTCGGGGGTAAAGCCCTCCTCTGGTAGTTCGTTACAGGAACCCCGGGGGTAAAGCCCTCTCCTCTGGTAGTTCATGTATTATTCCAGGACTGAATGTGTTCCGCTTCTATTGAAAGAGGCAGTAGTTAGAGGGAGGGCTGGATGTAGCTAGAGTGGTGTGGAGGGGGAGGGGTGGAGGGGGAGGTGAGGGAGGGGTGGGAGGGTTGGAGGGGGAGGTGAGGGAGGGGTGGGAGGGTTGGAGGGGGAGGTGAGGGAGGGGTAGAGGGGTGGGAGGGGTAGAGGGAATGACAAGCCAGGCCCTGTTTAAACGGGTTAATCGACTTCCTGCATTGAAGCGGCAGGCAGGCTGGCCTTAATGAAGAACCTCAACGAGACAGAGCTGATGGAAGCTGACTGAATTATTCATCAGTCTAACCAGGCCTCAACCTGAAACAGCTGAACACAGTAATTAAACAGCATCGAAGGCTCAGTGACGAGAGAGGAAGAGGAGGAGGAGGAGGAAGCCCTAACCACCTGAACACAGTGTTAGTAATTAAACAGAGCTTCTAAGGCACAGTGACAAGGGAGAAAGAGGAAGAGGAGGAAGCCCTAACCACCTGAACACGATGTTAGTAATTAGAGCTTATAAGTGTCCAATCCTGCAGGAGGAGGAGGAAGATGAGAAGTAGGAGGAGGAAGATGAGGAGAAGTAGGGGGAGGAAGAAAGGAGGAGGCAGAGGAAGAAAGGAAAAGGAGGAAGAAAGGAAGAGGAAGAAAGGAAGAGAAAGTAGGCGGAGGGTTATCTGAGGAAATCCATTCCTCTAACAGTTCCTTGATGTTATTGAGGAGGGGGGGGGGGGGGGGAGGAGGAACTGGCTTCATGTGGGTTGATCAGATCAGCTGGCAGCATGACACACAGACGCAACAGAAACTCCGCTCAGATTGTGTGTGCGTACGTGTGTAAAACTCCCCACAGAGATGGATAAAGGCGTCGCCATGACGACATGGTCAACTGGGTAGGACTTCCAACTTCATGAGTGGATCCCTCCTCCTGATTTGGCGTCGCCTCCCTCACCCTTCCTGGATGTGAAATGACAACGTGTCAGCAGCTCTAAGAGGTCTCCGGATTTTTACCGAGCACACAGGAGAACACACCGGCAGGGCTAGGATCATCTGTGGAATTTATGACGCCTCAGTTCGACCCAGGGCAAATGTTGAACACACACACACACACACACACACATCACACTCTGCAGTCAGACCAGGTACAGGCCAGACCGTCTGATTATTTATTACCCCGGGCAGCAGATATATGTTGGGCAGCTGATGGGAGATTCTGTGTTAGCTCTCTGAACAGCAGTGACATTAGCAGTGGGCAGAGCAGAGCCAGGGTGATTGGTGTGTCATGTCAAGAGGGAAGGGTCGTGCCGGCCTCAATCTAATGCAGAATAGACACTAAATTAACCTTTAGATAGAAGAGCGGTTGGCTAAATGGAGCTTTAGATAGAAGAGCGGTTGGCTAAATGGACCTTTAGATAGAAGAGCGGCTGGTAAATTAACCTTTAGATAGAAGAGCGGTTGGCTAAATGGAGCTTTAGATGGAAGAGCGGCTGGCTAAATGGACCTTTAGATAGAAGAGCGGTTGGCTAAATGGACCTTTAGATAGAAGAGCGGCTGGCTAAATGGAGCTTTAGATAGAAGAGCGGTTGGCTAAATGGACCTTTAGATAGAAGAGCGGTTGGCTAAATGAACCTTTAGATAGAAGAGCGGTTGGCTAAATGGACCTTTAGATAGAAGAGCGGTTGGCTAAATGAACCTTTAGATAGAAGAGCGGCTGGTATATGGACCTTTAGATAGAAGAGCGGTTGGCTAAATGGACCTTTAGATAGAAGAGCGGTTGGCTAAATGGACCTTTAGATAGAAGAGCGGCTGGCTAAATGGACCTTTAGATAGAAGAGCGGCTGGTATATGGACCTTTAGATAGAAGAGCGGTTGGCTAAATGAACCTTTAGATAGAAGAGCGGCTGGTATATGGACCTTTAGATAGAAGAGCGGTTGGCTAAATGGACCTTTAGATAGAAGAGCGGTTGGCTAAATTAACCTTTAGATAGAAGAGCGGCTGGTATATGGAGCTTTAGATAGAAGAGCGGCTGGCTAAATGGACCTTTAGATAGAAGAGCAGTTGGCTAAATGGACCTTTAGATAGAAGAGCTGCTGGCTAAATGGACCTTTAGATAGAAGAGCGGTTGGCTAAATGGACCTTTAGATAGAAGAGCGGTTGGCTAAATTAACCTTTAGATAGAAGAGCGGTTGGTATATGGACCTTTAGATAGAAGAGCGGTTGGCTAAATGGACCTTTAGATAGAAGAGCGGTTGGCTAAATGGACCTTTAGATAGAAGAGCGGCCGGTTGGCTAAATGGACCTTTAGATAGAAGAGCTGCTGGTATATGGAGCTTTAGATAGAAGAGCGGCTGGCTAAATGGACCTTTAGATAGAAGAGCGGCTGGCTAAATGGACCTTTAGATAGAAGAGCGGCTGGCTAAATTAACCTTTAGATAGAAGAGAGCTTGGCTAAATTAACCTTTAGATAGAAGAGCGGTTGGCTAAATGAACCTTTAGATAGAAGAGCGGTTGGCTAAATGAACCTTTAGATAGAAGAGCGGTTGGCTAAATGGAGCTTTAGATAGAAGAGCGGTTGGCTAAATTAACCTTTAGATAGAAGAGCGGTTGGCTAAATTAACCTTTAGATAGAAGAGCGGCTGGTTGGCTAAATGAACCTTTAGATAGAAGAGCGGTTGGCTAAATTAACCTTTAGATAGAAGAGTGGCTGGTTGGCTAAATGAACCTTTAGATAGAAATCTGCAATAGAAGGCAGAGAGAGCAAATACCTGGAACCACTGACCGTTATATGACACCGATATAGAACTGTAGCTAGAATAGCCTCCTTCCTCATCCCAAGTATTCATTCATCAGCTAAAGAGAGACATCACGCACCACGGTAAAAGCTGCTGATTTGTATAATGTAGTGCCTGTTTGGAGGGATGAAGCCCAGTCATCTGACAGGATCTGTCAGAAGGCCTCGGAACATCGGAACACTGGGACGGAACTCAAAAGGATACATTTCATCCTCACCAGAGCTTCAGTGTGTCGTAGTGTTCTGTTGAGAGAGAGAGAGACTCATGTCATCTTTTAGGTAGGCTCTTTAATGATGATGATGTTTAGTAGTAACGGATGAGGGACTGGGCCTTATTTAGAACGAGGGATACCTACCTCTCTGAAAATAACATGGATGGCCCTCCCTTCATTAAAATATATATTTTTTACCTGATTCTCCCTGAACGCTTGGGGGGAAAAAATAAACAAGTGACCCTTCTCTATATAAGATCAGATGGATAGATAAGCCGTTTACCCTGGCTCAGACTAGAGCCTTAGATAAGCCGTTTACCCTGGCTCAGACTAGAGCCTTAGATAAGCCGTTTACCCTGACTCAGACTAGAGCCTTAGATAAGCCGTTTACCCTGGCTCAGACTAGAGCCTTAGATAAGCCGTTTACCCTGACTCAGACGAGATCCTTAGATAAGCCCTTTACCCTGACTCAGACTAGAGCCTTAGATAAGCTGTTTACTCAGACTAGAGCCTTAGATAAGCCGTTTACCCTGACTCAGACTAGAGCCTTAGATAAGCCGTTTACCCTGACTCAGACTAGAGCCTTAGATAAGCCGTTTACCCTGACTCAGACTAGAGCCTTAGATAAGCCGTTTACCCTGACTCAGACGAGAGCCTTAGATAAGCAGTTTACTCAGACTAGAGCCTTAGATAAGCAGTTTACTCAGACTAGAGCCTTAGATAAGCCGTTTACGCTGACTCAGACGAGCGCCTTAGATAAGCTGTTTACTCAGACTAGAGCCTTAGATAAGCAGTTTACTCAGAATAGAGCCTTATATAAGCCGTTTACCCTGACTCAGACTAGAGCCTTAGATAAGCCCTTTACACTGACTCAGACTAGAGCCTTAGATAAGCCGTTTACTCAGACTAGAGCCTTAGATAAGCAGTTTACTCAGACTAGAGCCTTAGATAAGCCGTTTACCCTGACTCAGACGAGAGCCTTAGATAAGCAGTTTACTCAGACTAGAGCCTTATATAAGCCGTTTACCCTGACTCAGACTAGAGCCTTAGATAAGCTGTTTACTCAGACTAGAGCCTTAGATAAGCCCTTTACCCTGACTCAGACTAGAGCCTTAGATAAGCCGTTTACTCAGACTAGAGCCTTAGATAAGCCGTTTACCCTGACTCAGACTAGAGCCTTAGATAAGCCGTTTACCCTGACTCAGACTAGAGCCTTAGATAAGCCGTTTACCCTGACTCAGACTAGAGCCTTAGATAAGCCGTTTACCCTGACTCAGACTAGAGCCTTAGATAAGCCGTTTACTCAGACTAGAGCCTTAGATAAGCTGTTTACCCTGACTCAGACTAGAGCCTTAGATAAGCTGTTTACCCTGACTCAGACTAGAGCCTTAGATAAGCCGTTTACTCAGACTAGAGCCTTAGATAAGCCCTTTACCCTGACTCAGACTAGAGCCTGAGATAAGCCGTTTACTCAGACTAGAGCCTTAGATAAGCCGTTTTAGAGCCTGTTCATCCTTTTGTAAGCATCGTAGCCAGAAGGTTGTTGATTCGCAGCCCGCCGCGGACAAACGGTAGCAGTGACTCAGACTAGAGCCTTTAGATAGCCTTAGATAAGCCGTTTACTCAGACTAGAGCCTTAGATAAGCCGTTTACCCTGACTCAGACTAGAGCCTTAGATAAGCCGTTTACCCTGACTCAGACTAGAGCCTTTAGATAAGCAGTTTACTCAGACTAGAGCCTTAGATAAGCCGTTTACTCAGACTAGAGCCTTAGATAAGCCGTTTACCCTGACTCAGACTAGAGCCTTAGATAAGCCGTTTACCCTGACTCAGACGAGAGCCTTAGATAAGCTGTTTACTCAGACTAGAGCCTTAGATAAGCAGTTTACTCAGACTAGAGCCTTATATAAGCCGTTTACCCTGACTCAGACTAGAGCCTTAGATAATCCGCTTACCCTGACTCAGACTAGAGCCTTAGATAAGCCGTTTACTCAGACGAGAGCCTTAGATAAGCTGTTTACTCAGACTAGAGCCTTAGATAAGCCGTTTACTCAGACGAGAGCCTTAGATAAGCTGTTTACTCAGACTAGAGCCTTAGATAAGCCGTTTACCCTGACTCAGACGAGAGCCTTAGATAAGCCGTTTACCCTGACTCAGACTAGAGCCTTAGATAAGCCGTTTACTCAGACTAGAGCCTTAGATAAGCCGTTTACTCAGACTAGAGCCTTAGATAAGCCGTTTACCCTGACTCAGACTAGAGCCTTAGATAAGCTGTTTACCCTGACTCAGACTAGAGCCTTAGATAAGCAGTTTACCCTGACTCAGACTAGAGCCTTAGATAAGCCGTTTACCCTGACTCAGACGAGATCCTTAGATAAGCCGTTTACCCTGACTCAGACGAGAGCCTTAGATAAGCAGTTTACTCAGACTAGAGCCTTAGATAAGCAGTTTACTCAGACTAGAGCCTTAGATAAGCCGTTTACGCTGACTCAGACGAGAGCCCTAATTAGATAAGCTGTTTACTCAGACTAGAGCCTTAGATAAGCAGTTTACTCAGAATAGAGCCTTATATAAGCCGTTTACCCTGACTCAGACTAGAGCCTTAGATAAGCCCTTTACACTGACTCAGACTAGAGCCTTAGATAAGCAGTTTACTCAGACTAGAGCCTTAGATAAGCAGTTTACTCAGACTAGAGCCTTAGATAAGCCGTTTACCCTGACTCAGACGAGAGCCTTAGATAAGCAGTTTACTCAGACTAGAGCCTTATATAAGCCGTTTACCCTGACTCAGACTAGAGCCTTAGATAAGCCGTTTACTCAGACTAGAGCCTTAGATAAGCCGTTTACTCAGACTACAGCCTTAGATAAGCAGTTTACTCAGACTAGAGCCTTAGATAAGCCGTTTACCCTGACTCAGACTAGAGCCTTAGATAAGCAGTTTACCCTGACTCAGACTAGAGCCTTAGATAAGCCGTTTACCCTGACTCAGACGAGATCCTTAGATAAGCCGTTTACCCTGACTCAGACGAGATCCTTAGATAAGCCGTTTACCCTGACTCAGACTAGAGCCTTAGATAAGCCGTTTACCCTGACTCAGACTAGAGCCTTAGATAAGCAGTTTACCCTGACTCAGACTAGAGCCTTAGATAAGCCGTTTACCCTGACTCAGACGAGATCCTTAGATAAGCCGTTTACCCTGACTCAGACGAGATCCTTAGATAAGCCGTTTACCCTGACTCAGACTAGAGCCTTAGATAAGCCGTTTACCCTGACTCAGACTAGAGCCTTAGATAAGCCGTTTACCCTGACTCAGACTAGAGCCTTAGATAAGCCGTTTACCCTGACTCAGACTAGAGCCTTAGATAAGCAGTTTACCCTGACTCAGACTAGAGCCTTAGATAAGCCGTTTACCCTGACTCAGACTAGAGCCTTAGATAAGCCGTTTACCCTGACTCAGACTAGAGCCTTAGATAAGCCGTTTACCCTGACTCAGACTAGAGCCTTAGATAAGCAGTTTACTCAGACTAGAGCCTTAGATAAGCTGTTTACTCAGACTAGAGCCTTAGATAAGCAGTTTACTCAGAATAGAGCCTTATATAAGCCGTTTACCCTGACTCAGACTAGAGCCTTAGATAAGCCCTTTACACTGACTCAGACTAGAGCCTTAGATAAGCCGTTTACTCAGACTAGAGCCTTAGATAAGCAGTTTACTCAGACTAGAGCCTTAGATAAGCCGTTTACCCTGACTCAGACGAGAGCCTTAGATAAGCAGTTTACTCAGACTAGAGCCTTATATAAGCCGTTTACCCTGACTCAGACTAGAGCCTTAGATAAGCTGTTTACTCAGACTAGAGCCTTAGATAAGCCCTTTACCCTGACTCAGACTAGAGCCTTAGATAAGCCGTTTACTCAGACTCAGACTAGAGCCTTAGATAAGCCGTTTACCCTGACTCAGACTAGAGCCTTAGATAAGCCATTTACCCTGACTCAGACTAGAGCCTTAGATAAGCCGTTTACCCTGACTCAGACTAGAGCCTTAGATAAGCCGTTTACTCAGACTAGAGCCTTAGATAAGCTGTTTACCCTGACTCAGACTAGAGCCTTAGATAAGCTGTTTACCCTGACTCAGACTAGAGCCTTTAGATAAGCAGTTTACTCAGACTAGAGCCTTAGATAAGCCGTTTACTCAGACTAGAGCCTTAGATAAGCCCTTTACCCTGACTCAGACTAGAGCCTGAGATAAGCAGTTTACTCAGACTAGAGCCTTAGATAAGCCGTTTACCCTGACTCAGACGAGAGCCTTAGATAAGCAGTTTACTCAGACTAGAGCCTTATATAAGCCGTTTACCCTGACTCAGACTAGAGCCTTAGATAAGCTGTTTACTCAGACTAGAGCCTTAGATAAGCCCTTTACCCTGACTCAGACTAGAGCCTTAGATAAGCCGTTTACTCAGACTCAGACTAGAGCCTTAGATAAGCCGTTTACCCTGACTCAGACTAGAGCCTTAGATAAGCCATTTACCCTGACTCAGACTAGAGCCTTAGATAAGCCGTTTACCCTGACTCAGACTAGAGCCTTAGATAAGCCGTTTACTCAGACTAGAGCCTTAGATAAGCTGTTTACCCTGACTCAGACTAGAGCCTTAGATAAGCTGTTTACCCTGACTCAGACTAGAGCCTTTAGATAAGCAGTTTACTCAGACTAGAGCCTTAGATAAGCCGTTTACTCAGACTAGAGCCTTAGATAAGCCCTTTACCCTGACTCAGACTAGAGCCTGAGATAAGCCGTTTACTCAGACTAGAGCCTTAGATAAGCCGTTTTAGAGCCTGTTCATCCTTTTGTAAGCATCGTAGCCAGAAGGTTGTTGATTCGCAGCCCGCCGCGGACAAACGGTAGCAGTGAAGAGGTCTCCATTGTTGGGTTCACGCAGGGATTTTTATTACACATTATTTCATTTTAAAAAAACCTTTTTATAAAACAGATTTCATGCAGTGCTGCGTCATTTCCATATGACTGGGGACGGGCAGAATGTTTTTTTTAATACTAAAACAGAGCGTGACGATGACGATTTCTACACAGGCTGTCGTTACAAAATGAGTGTCAACTTTTGAACAGTGCCCGAAGTTGACTGTAAACTGTAAACACGGAGGACAACAGAACCAGCTGAAGTATCTCGTCATCATTGAATTAGAGAAAAAGCCATTTTGTTTTCAAATCCAAAGTCAAATGAAATTGGATTGGTCACATACACAATGGTTAGCAGATGTTAATGCGAGTGTAGCGAAATGCTCGTGCTTCTAGTTCCCGACAGTGCAGTAATAACCAACGAGTAATCTAACAATTCCAGAACAATTACCTAATACACACTAATCTAAAGGGGTGAATGAGAATATGTACATATAAATATATGGATGAGCGATGGCCGAGCGGCATAGACAAGGTGCAGTAGATGGTATTGAGTACAGTATATACATATGAGATGAGTAATGTAGGGTGTGAACACATTATAGTAAGTGGCATTGTTTAAAGTGACTAGTGATCCATGTATTAAAGTGGCCAATGATTTGAGTCTGTATGTTGGCAGCAGCCTCTCTGAGTTAGTGATGGCTGTTTAACAGTCTGATGGCCTTGAGATAGAAGCTGTTTTTCAGTCTCTCGGTCCCAGCTTTGATGCACCTGTACTGACCTCGCCTTCTGGATGGTAGTGGGGTGAACAGGCTGTGGCTCGGGTGGTTGTTGTCCTTGATGATCTTTATGGCCTTCCTGTGACATCGCGTGGTGTAGGTGTCCTGGAAGGCAGGTAGTTTGCCTCCGGTGATGAGTTGGGCTGACTGCACCACCCTCTGGAGAGCTATCTATAGTTATCTATACTGCAGTTGCAGTATCAGGTGACAGGATGCTCTCAATTGTGCATCTGTAAAACTTTGTGAGGGTTTTAGGTGACAAGCAACATTTCTTCAGCATCCTGAGGTTGAAGAGGCGCTATTGCGCCTTCTTCTCCATGCTGTCTGTGTGGGTGGACCAATTCAGTTTGTCTGTGATGTGTACGCCGAGGAACTTAAAACTTTCCACCTTCTCCACCACTGTCCCATCGATGTGGATGGGGGGGGGGGGGTGCTCCCTCTGCTGTTTCCTGAAGTCCACGATCATCTCCTTTGTTTTGTTGACATTGAGTGAGAGGTTGTTTTCCTGACACCACACTCCGAGTGCCCTCACCTCCTCCCTGTAAGCTGTCTCGTCGTTGTTGGTAATAAATCCCACTACTGTTGTGTCATCTGCAAACTTGATGATTGAGTTAGAGGCGTGCATGGTCACGCAGTCATGGGTGAACAGGGAGTACAGGAGGGGACTGAGCATGCACCCCTGAGGGGCCCCAGTGTTGAGGATCAGCGTGGCAGATGTGTTGTTACCTACCCTTACCACCAGGGGGCGGCCAATCAGGAAGTCCAGGATCCAGACACACACACACAGACAGTACCGGACAAATGTTTGGACAAACCTACTTATTCAAGGGTTTATCTCTATTTTTTTACTATTTTCTACATTGTAGAATCAACAGTGAAGACGTCAAAACTATGAAATAACAAATACGGAATCATGTAGTAACCAACAAAAAGTGTACGATGGAAGATGTGTTAACATTGTCAAGGAAAGTGAAGTAGAGAATAGAACAAAAGTGAAATAAACCATAAATATTTACAGAAGGCCTTTCAAATGTCACATTATAAAATAAATAAGCATAAATATGGGTTGTATTTACAATGGTGTGTGTTCTTCACTGGTTGACCTTTTCTCGTGGCAACGGGTCACAAATCTTGCTGCTGTGATGACACACTGTGGAATTTCACCCAGTAGATATGGGAGTTTTTCAAAATGGGGTTTGTTTTTGAATTCTTTGTGGATCTTGTGTAATCTGAGGGAAATATGTCTCTCTAATATGGTCATACTTTGGGCAGGAGGTTAGGAAGTGCAGCTCAGTTTCCACCTCATTTTGTGGGCAGTGTGCACATAGCCTGTCTTCTCTTGAGAGCCAGGTCTGCTTACGGCGGCCTTTCTCAATAGCAAGGCTATGCTCACTGAGTCTGTACATAGTCAAAGCTTTCCTTAAGTTTGGGTCAGGTGAAATACCTCAGTGTGTCATCACAGCAGCAAGACTGTGTACTCTCTGTTTAGGGCCAAATAGCCTTCTCCCTCTCTATCTCTCTCTTTCTTTTCGGTTTATTAAATACCCAATTGACCATTTCGTTATTTTTTTGTGAACCTAACGTGCTTATTCTCTAGAGAGAATTCAAGTCAATAACTATGTGGGACGCTGGGCCGAAGGGAGTTGTAGTTTTCATTTTTTAGCAGATATTCACGGTAGTTCATGGCAGAAACGTGGTAATTAACTACAATGACCATAATCCATTTTTCTTCTGGCTTTGAGACGTTTCACTTGCCGAAATCTGTCCAAAATAAGCCCAACAAGTTTCTATGTTCTTAAGTTTGTCTCTTGACTTCCTGAAGACAGTACAGTATGAGGAGAACAGAGATAATATTGTCTGGCTGACTGACTGACTAGATAAATATGATGACTGAAGACAGTACAGTATGAGGAGAACAGAGATAATATTGTCTGACTGACTAGATACATATGATGACTGAACACAGTACAGTATGAGGAGAACAGAGATAATATTGTCTGGTTGACTGACTGACTGCTACTGTCTGAACAGAGATAATATTGTCTGGTTGACTAGATAAATATGATGACTGAAGACAGTACAGTATGAGGAGAACAGAGATAATATTGTCTGGCTGACTAGATACATATGATGACTGAACACAGTACAGTATGAGGAGAACAGAGATAATATTGTCTGGTTGACTGACTGACTGCTACTGTCTGAACAGAGATAATATTGTCTGGTTGACTGACTGACTGCTACTGTCTGAACAGAGATAATATTGTCTGGCTGACTGACTGACTGCTACTGTCTGAACAGAGATAATATTGTCTGGTTGACTGCTACTGTCTGAACAGAGATAATATTGTCTGGCTGACTGCTACTGTCTGAACAGAGATAATATTGTCTGGTTGACTGACTGACTGCTACTGTCTGAACAGAGATAATATTGTCTGGTTGACTGACTGACTGCTACTGTCTGAACAGAGATAATATTGTCTGGCTGACTGACTGACTGCTACTGTCTGAACAGAGATAATATTGTCTGGTTGACTGCTACTGTCTGAACAGAGATAATATTGTCTGACTGACTGACTGCTACTGTCTGAACAGAGATAATATTGTCTGGCTGACTGACTGACTGCTACTGTCTGAACAGAGATAATATTGTCTGGCTGACTGACTGACTGCTACTGTCTGAACAGAGATAATATTGTCTGACTGACTGACTGCTACTGTCTGAACAGAGATAATATTGTCTGGCTGACTGACTGACTGACTGCTACTGTCTGAACAGAGATAATATTGTCTGTCTGACTGACTGACTGCTACTGTCTGAACAGAGATAATATTGTCTGGCTGACTGACTGACTGCTACTGTCTGAACAGAGATAATATTGTCTGGTTGACTGACTGACTGCTACTGTCTGAACAGAGATAATATTGTCTGGTTGACTGACTGACTGCTACTGTCTGAACAGAGATAATATTGTCTGGCTGACTGACTGACTGCTACTGTCTGAACAGAGATAATATTGTCTGGTTGACTGCTACTGTCTGAACAGAGATAATATTGTCTGGTTGACTGCTACTGTCTGAACAGAGATAATATTGTCTGGTTGACTGCTACTGTCTGAACAGAGATAATATTGTCTGGTTGACTGCTACTGTCTGAACAGAGATAATATTGTCTGGTTGACTGCTACTGTCTGAACAGAGATAATATTGTCTGGTTGACTGCTACTGTCTGAACAGAGATAATATTGTCTGGTTGACTGACTGACTGCTACTGTCTGAACAGAGATAATATTGTCTGTCTGACTGACTGACTGCTACTGTCTGAACAGAGATAATATTGTCTGGTTGACTGACTGACTGCTACTGTCTGAACAGAGATAATATTGTCTGGCTGACTGACTGACTGACTGCTACTGTCTGAACAGAGATAATATTGTCTGGCTGACTGACTGACTGCTACTGTCTGAACAGAGATAATATTGTCTGGTTGACTGCTACTGTCTGAACAGAGATAATATTGTCTGGCTGACTGACTGACTGCTACTGTCTGAACAGAGATAATATTGTCTGGCTGACTGACTGACTGCTGCTACTGTCTGAACAGAGATAATATTGTCTGACTGACTGCTACTGTCTGAACAGAGATAATATTGTCTGACTGACTGCTACTGTCTGAACAGAGATAAGATGATCACTTTTTAAAGGAATGAAAATTAATAAAGTCATCAAATAAAAATCTGAAAATAAAATAAGTGATATTGTAATATTTCGTAGTAATTTCCTGTTGTTCTAGTGATGTCTACCCAGTGTAGACTCGACAGAGACGATGGAATACAGTCAATTGAATGTTCACCATTTTTAGGCTTTTTGGGGATTTTTTACATGAAAAAAAACCCCCTCCAAAAATCAATGTAACCTCATTCTTTCATAATATATTTTCCTTCCGTTGTAGAATGTCTGCTGTAACCCGCAGGCTAATGTAGGCCTATCCGGTGAGATATTAGATACACACACCGTCTGCCTCCTCAGCCTGTTGTTAATGTGCACCCAGAGACCCAATCCCAGTCCTAGTAGTTAGCCATGTGAATGTACCTGTATTGATCCAATCAGAGCAGGGCCGGAGGGCTCTAAATGGATCACTGGATCATTACAATGATTTAGTCCCAGACAGACAGGCCTGAGGCTGGGGGGAGAGGTCATAATGGTCCTTAGTCCCAGACAGACAGGCCTGAGGCTGGGGGGAGAGGCCATGAAGGCTTTAGGCAATGGCCCTTAGTCCCAGACAGACAGGCCTGAGGCTGGGGGGAGAGGCCATGAAGGCTTTAGGCAATGGCCCTTAGTCCCAGACAGACAGGCCTGAGGCTGGGGGGAGAGGCCATAATGGCTTTAGGCAATGATTCAGTCCCAGACAGACAGGTCTGAGGCTGGGGGGGGGAGAGACCATGAAGGCTTTAGGCAATGATTTAGTCCCAGACAGACAGGCCTGAGGCTGGGGGGTAGAGGCCATAATGGCCCTTAGTCCCAGACAGAGAGGCCCGAGGCTGGGGGGGAGAGGCCATAAAGGCTTTAGGCAATGATTTAGTCCCAGACAGACAGGCCCGAGGCCACACTAAAACACTGTGCATGTTTGAGATACTAGACTATAAATGTAAGTAGTGTGGTTAGTCAGTTAACAGACAGTTGACAAGGTAGATGAAACAGTCAGGATAAGAGGAAGGAGTTCAGCCACTTGGAGTGAAAGAGGCACACATCACCTGCCTCCTCGTTTTCCCTACAGTGGAGAGGAGTGGAGTGGAGTGGAGTGGAGTGGAGTGGAGAGGACTCACTCATCATTTAGTCAGTCAGTCCAGCTGTTCTCACTGCTCCTCCATCCACCCTCCCTCTCTCTCCCTCTCTCTCCCCTCTCTCTCCCCTCTCGCTCTCCCCTCTCCCCCTCTCGCTCTCCCCTCTCCCCCTCTCGCTCTCCCCCTCTCTCTCTCCCCTCCTCTCTCTCTCTCTCTCCCCTCTCTCTCTCTCCCCTCCTCTCTCTCTCTCTCTCCCCTCTCTCTCTCTCCCCTCCTCTCTCTCTCCCCTCTCTCTCTCTCCCCTCCTCTCTCTCTCTCTCCCCTCTCTCTCTCTCCCCTCCTCTCTCTCTCCCCTCCCCTCTCTCTCTCTCTCTCTCTCCCTCTCCCACCCCTCTCTCTCTCTCCCTCCCCTCTCTCTCTCTCTCTCTCTCTCTCTCCCCCCCCCTCTCTCTCTCGCCCCCCCCCCCCTCTTTCTGTGTGTAATGTTTTAAATATCTCTCATGTCAATATCATGCAGTTTAGAGAGGATGTTGAGTCGAGCACTACCGCCCGCAGCAGTAATTGTCCGTAAGCGCTGTAAACATCAGCGTACCGACACAGGCTACAAACGAAGTCATTCTACTACCTATGTACTTTTACAGCTTTCTAAATTGGAATTTCGTCCTCTTTGTGTGTTTTTTTTTTTCCCAGACCGAGATCGGCAAGCGGCTCAACGCGATTCTAGCTCAAATTATGCCTTTCCTGTCACAAGAGGTGAGTGTGTTTTTGGGGGTGTTTCTCGTGTCACACTGTGGAGTGTCTGAAGTTAGAGGTGACCACGTTGAGCTGGTCATTGTGCATATTTAGTCAGGATGGCACTGTCGTACTGACTGAACAAGGTTAGATGCTTTTGCATGATTGCGTATGGCACTCGTCTCTAATTCAAGTTTATCCACTCGTGTGAATAAAATGGTCTTGTTTTTAAATTCTGTTTTTTTTTTTTTATTGTTCAAAACACAATCTATCTTTGTCATCTAGAATGTGATTGTAAAGTGTGTTGTTGTGATTGTAAAGTGTGTTGTTGTGATTGTAAAGTGTGTTGTTGTGATTGTAAAGTGTGTTGTGATTGTAAAGTGTGTTGTTGTGATTGTAAAGTGTGTTGTTGTGATTGTAAAGTGTGTTGTTGTGATTGCAAAGTGTGTTGTTGTGATTGCAAAGTGTGTTGTTGTGATTGCAAAGTGTGTTGTTGTGATTGTAAAGTGTGTTGTTGTGTGTGGGGAAGATGAGACCCATGATCGGTCTACTCTGTTTGTTGTTTACAACTTTAGGGTTGTAAAATTCTCGAATAGGAGTAAGAATGACATTTTCTGGAAAAAGCAGGGAATTTCACAACCCTAGAGCTGTCTATATAGATGAAGTGTCCTAACCGTTCCCTCTGTTTCTCTCCCCCCCCCCCCCCCCTATAGCACCAACAGCAGGTAGCCCAGGCAGTAGACCGAGCTAAACAGGTCACCATGACTGAGCTCAATGCCACCATCGGGGTACGTGGGCTTCCCAATCTGCCCCTCACCGTGTGTAAACCTTCTTCTTTTAAATTATTATTATTATTATTATTATTATTATTATTATTATTTTAAATCTTCATTTAATAAACACCAGCTAGGCCAGGGACAAATCTGCATTAACGTGACTACTGTACCGACTACCCATTTCTAACAGTCTAGTCTAAAAGTACCTGTGTCCAGTTGCTGGCCTGACAACAGTCTCACCGATTTAGCAGACACAGTGAATTACACATGATCACAGAGTAATATATAATATTAATCACACATTTATTCACGTTAGTTCACGTCTTCCCTTAGTGCCAGGTTTCTGCCTTTCGTCGTGGTGTGATTCGAGATGGTGAAGGTTGTTGGGAGCGTGCGGGTGGTGAGGGAGCGTATGGGTGGTGAGGGAGCATGTGGGTGGTGAGGGAGCGTGAGGGTGGTGAGGGAGCGTGTGGGTGGTGAGGGAGCATATAGGTGGTGAGGGAGAGCGTGTGGGTGGTGAGGGAGAGCGTGTGGGTGGTGAGGGAGAGCGTGTGGGTGGTGAGGGAGAGCGTGTGGGTGGTGAGGGAGAGCGTGTGGGTGGTGAGGGAGAGCGTGTGGGTGGTGAGGGAGCGTGTGGGTGGTGAGGGAGCGTGTGGGAGGGTGTGGGTGGTGAGGGAGCGTGTGGGTGGTGAGGGAGCGTGTGGGTGGTGAGGGTGGTGATGAAGCGTGTGGGTGGTGAGGGAGCGTGTGGGTGGTGATGGAGCGTGTGGGTGGTGAGGGAGCGTGTGGGAGGGTGTGGGTGGTGAGGGAGCGTGTGGGTGGTGAGGGAGCGTGTGGGTGGTGAGGGTGGTGATGAAGCGTGTGGGTGGTGAGGGAGCGTGTGGGTGGTAAGGGAGCGTGTGGGTGGTGAGGGAGCGTGCGGGTGGTGAGGGAGCGTGCGGGTGGTGAGGGAGCGTGCGGGTGGTGAGGGAGCGTGAGGGAGCGGGCGGGTGGTGAGGGAGCGTGTGGGTGGTGAGGGAGCGTGTGGGTGGTGAGGGAGCGTGTGGGTGGTGAGGGAGCGTATAGGTGGTGAAGGAGAGCGTGCGGGTGGTGAGGGAGCGTGCGGGTGGTGAGGGAGCGTGCGGGTGGTGAGGGAGCGTGCGGGTGGTGAGGGAGCATGCGGGTGGTGAGGGAGCGTGCGGGTGGTGAGGGAGCGGGTGGGTGGTGAGGGAGCGTGTGGGTGGTGAGGGAGCGTGTGGGTGGTGAGGGTGGTGAGGGAGCGTGTGGGTGGTGAGGGAGCGTGTGGGTGGTGAGGGAGCGTGCGGGTGGTGAGGGTGGTGAGGGAGCGTGTGGGTGGTGAGGGAGCGTGCGGGTGGTGAGGGAGCGTGCGGGTGGTGAGGGAGCGTGCGGGTGGTGAGGGAGCGTGCGGGTGGTGAGGGAGCGTGCGGGTGGTGAGGGAGAGCGTGTGGGTGGTGAGGGAGCTTGCGGGTGGTGAGGGAGCGTGTGGGTGGTGAGGGAGCGTGTGGGTGTCTGTATTGTTGCTAAACAACCAAACCCGTCTATGGTCATTCACATTTTAAGTGAGTAACAAACCAGTGTCTGTTTTGACCTGAGACTAGTAGCCTGTGCCTTCCTCAGGATGTACCCTCTGAGTACCCCAGCCTCCCTGACCTTTGAGGAAGCTATGAGAATACACATAGTATTCACTTGGACAAGAGTTAATGCTATAGACTATATATCAGGGTTGTTTATCTACAGAATGCCTTTGTTATTATTCTCCAAGACAACAGTATAACTAACGTACCTAGTAGGTCTTAAGTTCTTCTCCCTATAAACAAGTTTAACAAAAAAGACTACAAATGATTTGTATTTCAGTAGAGGCTTGTGAAAGAGATGGGGAGAGAGACAACACACATACTGCCATTATAGTCTTTAAGTATTCAGTGCTTGTAGATGGCTGTAATAAAGGATGTCTATTGGTGGTTCCTGAAGGGTTATTTAACCTGGTTTTAACCTGGTTTTATGTACTGCTAAGTGTTCCTGAAGGGTTAATTAACCTGGTTTTAACCTGGTTTTAACCTGGTTTTATGTACTGCTAAGTGTTCCTGAAGGGTTATTTAACCTGGTTTTAACCTGGTTTTATGTACTGCTAAGTGTTCCTGAAGGGTTAATTAACCTGGTTTTAACCTGGTTTTAACCTGGTTTTAACCTGGTTTTATGTACTGCTAAGTGTTCCTGAAGGGTTATTTAACCTGGTTTTAACCTGGTTTAATGTACTGCTAAGTGTTCCTGAAGGGTTATTTAACCTGGTTTTAACCTGGTTTTAACCTGGTTTTATGTACTGCTAAGTGTTCCTGAAGGGTTAATTAACCTGGTTCTAACCTGGTTTTAAACCTGCTAAGTGTTCCTGAAGGGTTATTTAACCTGGTTTTAACCTGGTTTTAACCTGGTTTTATGTACTGCCAAGGGCTTTTTAACCCACATCCATTACGATCACCCACGGAGCATCGTGATGACTCGTTGTGTGTCTGTGGATCCACCAGACTGGATGTTGAAGAGAGTGAATACTAGTGTGTCGGTGTGTTTCCACTGTTGTTTTCATAGCGTCTCTTTGCCTTGTCTGTGTGCTATTGTAAACGTTAACACCATGCGTGATATGAATTCACCCAGAGAGCGTTATGGTGTTAGTGGACAGCATGACATAATGGTGGGAATTAAGATTCATCTGTTTTTATCGAAAAGGGAATGGAAACACTTTTACTAAGTAAAGCCAAGCAAAGATGTATATTCTATCCACGTCTATAAACGTCAGTGCTACAGAGCCACACCCCTCTCAGTGCTACAGAGCCACGCCCCTCTCAGTGCTACAGAGCCACGCCCCTCTCAGTGCTACAGACCCACGCCCCTCTCAGTGCTACAGAGCCACGCCCCTCTCAGTGCTACAGAGCCACACCCCTCTCAGTGCTACAGAGCCACACCCCTCTCAGTGCTACAGAGCCACGCTCCTCTCAGTGCTACAGAGCCACGCCCCTCTCAGTGCTACAGAGCCACGCCCCTCTCAGTGCTACAGAGCCACGCCCCTCTCAGTGCTACAGAGCCACACCCCTCTCAGTGCTACAGAGCCACACCCCTCTCAGTGCTACAGAGCCACGCTCCTCTCAGTGCTACAGAGCCACGCCCCTCTCAGTGCTACAGAGCCACGCCCCTCTCAGTGCTACAGACCCACGCCCCTCTCAGTGCTACAGAGCCACGCCCCTCTCAGTGCTACAGAGCCACACCCCTCTCAGTGCTACAGAGCCACACCCCTCTCAGTGCTACAGAGCCACGCTCCTCTCAGTGCTACAGAGCCACGCCCCTCTCAGTGCTACAGAGCCACGCCCCTCTCAGTGCTACAGACCTATATCCCCCTCTCAGTGCTACAGACCTATATCCCCCTCTCAGTGCTACAGACCTATATCCCCCTCTCAGTGCTACAGACCTATATCCCCCTCTCAGTGCTACAGACCTATATCCCCCTCTCAGTGCTACAGACCTATATCCCTCTCTCAGTGCTACAGACCTATATCCCTCTCTCAGTGCTACAGAGCCACGCCCCTCTCAGTGCTACAGAGCCACGCCCCTCTCAGTGCTACAGACCTATATCCCCCTCTCAGTGCTACAGACCTATATCCCCCTCTCAGTGCTACAGACCTATATCCCCCTCTCAGTGCTACAGACCTATATCCCCCTCTCAGTGCTACAGACCTATATCCCCCTCTCAGTGCTACAGACCTATATCCCCCTCTCAGTGCTACAGACCTATATCCCCCTCTCAGTGCTACAGAGCCACGCCCCACGTCTGCATGATGATATGTGATTGGTTAAGAGGCAGGAATTAGTTTTTTTCTCTCGAAAGGTCAACAGGAAAATGACGCCCCCTGCCACAGGAAGTCGCCTGTCCTCCACTCAATCTGACAGGTTATGACCACTTTTGGCAGTGCCGTCATTCATGATTTTTAATTTATATATATATATTTTTTTAATGTTGGTAATGATATTTAGGTTTTTAAAGAGTATTTCACAGTTGCAGTGTACCTATGATACAAATTACAGACCTCTACATGCTTTGTAAGTAGGAAAACCTGCAAAATCGGCAGTGTGTCAAATACTTGTTCTCCCCACTGTATATATATATATATTCTCCCCACTGTATATATATATATATTCTCCCCACTGTATATATATATATATTCTCCCCACTGTATATATATATATATTCTCCCCACTGTATATATATATATATTCTCCCCACTGTATGTTACATTTTTTCTCAAATGTTACGATGAAATCCTTTGGAAAATGTTGCTTGTGGATACACTTCTCTTTCATTGATTCCTTTATTTTTTATGTACTGAAGTGTTTTCTGAATATAACTTTTTATTAGGCAATTCTTTGGAGGGGTTGTCACTGATTTACATTTTCAATGTTTGACTTTTATTTTATGAGTTTTAGAAATAGACAAAGAAGAGGATAATGCACTCCCTGTCCATGAGGAGGACAGTGACGGCATGGCCACCTTAGAGGAAGATGCTGAGCTACTGGGAGGCCGCCTTAGAGGAAGATGCTGAGCTACTGGGAGGCCGCCTTAGAGGAAGATGCTGAGCTACTGGGAGGCCGCCTTAGAGGAAGATGCTGAGCTACTGGGAGGCCACGTTAGAGGAAGATGCTGAGCTACTGCATGGCCACGTTAGAGGAAGATGCTGAGCTACTGGGAGGCCGCCTTAGAGGAAGATGCTGAGCTACTGGGAGGCCACGTTAGAGGAAGATGCTGAGCTACTGGGAGGCCGCCTTAGAGGAAGATGCTGAGCTACTGGGAGGCCGCCTTAGAGGAAGATGCTGAGCTACTGGGAGGCCGCCTTAGAGGAAGATGCTGAGCTACTGGGAGGCCACGTTAGAGGAAGATGCTGAGCTACTGGGAGGCCTTCTTAGAGGAAGATGCTGAGCTACTGGGAGGCCTTCTTAGAGGAAGATGCTGAGCTACTGGGAGGCCACCTTAGAGGAAGATGCTGAGCTACTGGGAGGCCACGTTAGAGGAAGATGCTGAGCTACTGGGATGCCTTCTTAGACGAAGATGCTGAGCTACTGGGAGGCCTTCTTAGACGAAGATGCTGAGCTACTGGGAGGCCTACTTAGAGGAAGATGGCCTTGATGCTGAGCTACTGGGAGGCCTTAGAGGAAGATGCTGAACTACTGGGAGGCCTTCTTAGAGGAAGATGCTGAGCTACTGGGAGGCCTTCTTAGAGGAAGATGCTGAGCTACTGGGAGGCCTTCTTAGAGGAAGATGCTGAGCTTCTTGGAGGCCTTCTTAGTGGAAGATGCTGAGCTACTTGGAGGCCACCTTAGAGGAAGATGCTGAGCTACTGGGAGGCCTTCTTAGAGGAAGATGCTGAGCTACTGGGAGGCCTTCTTAGAGGAAGATGCTGAGCTACTGGGAGGCCTACTTAGAGGAAGATGGCCTTGATGCTGAGCTACTGGCAGGCCTTTTTAGAGGAAGATGCTGAGCTACTGGGAGGCCTTCTTAGTGGAAGATGCTGAGCTACTGGGAGGCCTTCTTAGAGGAAGATGCTGAGCTACTGGGAGGCCTTAGAGGAAGATGCTGAGCTACTGGGAGGCTTTCTTAGATGAAGATGCTGAGCTACTGGGAGGCCTTCTTAGACGAAGATGCTGAGCTACTGGGAGGCCTACTTAGAGGAAGATGGCCTTGATGCTGAGCTACTGGGAGGCCTTAGAGGAAGATGCTGAACTACTGGGAGGCCTTCTTAGAGGAAGATGCTGAGCTACTGGGAGGCCTTCTTAGAGGAAGATGCTGAGCTACTGGGAGGCTTTTCTTAGACAAAGATGCTGAGCTACTGGGAGGCTTTTCTTAGAGGAAGATGCTGAGCTACTGGGAGGCCTTCTTAGATGAAGATGCTGAGCTACTGGGAGGCCTTCTTAGAGGAAGATGCTGAGCTACTGGGAGGCTTTTCTTAGACAAAGATGCTGAGCTACTGGGAGGCTTTTCTTAGAGGAAGATGCTGAGCTACTGGGAGGCCTTCTTAGTGGAAGATGCTGAGCTACTGGGAGGCTTTCTTAGAGGAAGATGCTGAGCTACTGGGAGAAGATGAGGATTGAGAGAAGGAGATCAAGGAGCCAGAGGAAGTTAAGGAGCTGCTAACTGAGGCCTCGGGGGGGTTATTCAACTGGAATGTAACTATAAACAATGACCCCCTTCTCCTGCGTGTCCCCCTTCTCCTGCCTGTCCTCCTTCTCCTGCGTGTCCTCCTTCTCCTGCGTGTCCTCCTTCTCCTGGCTGTCCTCCTTCTCCTGCGTGTCCCCTCTTCTCCTGCGTGTCCTCCCTTCTCCTGCGTGTCCTCCCTTCTCCTGCGTGTCCTCCTTCTCCTGCGTGTCCTCCTTCTCCTGCGTGTCCCCCTTCTCCTGCGTGTCCCCCTTCTCCTGCGTGTCCCCCTTCTCCTGCGTGTCCCCACTTCTCCTGCGTGTCCCCACTTCTCCTGCGTCACCTCCTTCTCCTGCGTGTCCTCCTTCTCCTGCGTGTCCCCCCTTCTCCTGCGTGTCCTCCTTCTCCTGCGTGTCCCCCGTTCGTATCCAAGACATCATGCCAGCCTCCCTTTGTTTCAGTCATACCTGGAATGGCCTTCGGGGTGTATCGGACCTGTAAATTGTAATGACTTGTAAAATAATAATAATAAATTATTAGATTATAAATAAATAATGTTTTTCTTTTTGGAATTCCTTTTCTTTACTTTTAGAAGTTTAGAAATTGATTAAAAAGTAAAAACTAATAATAATTGTTATATTATTTGTATTATATTATATTGTGATGAAATTAGTGTTGAATCATGTTACGGTAGCAATTTTAAATATTTACATTTTCAGGTTTGAATAAGACAATGTTTTGCATTAAGATGCTTATTTCAATAAAGTTGTGTGGTTCATATTATATCACTTGTTTATGTCTTTATTTATACGTACGACTAAATGCTATTTGTAATTTATGTTGATGCTTACTGGTCTCCCGAGTGACACAGAGGTCTTAGACACTGCATCTCAGTGCAAGAGGCGTCACTACAGTACCCGGTTCGAATCCAGGCTGTATCACACCCGGCAGTGATTGGGAGTCCCATAGGGGGCGGCGTACAATTGGCCCAGCGTCGTCTGGGGTTTGGCCGGGGTAGACCTGTCATTGTAAATAAGATTTTGTTCTTAACTGACTTGCCTCGTTAAATAAAGGTTATATAAAATAAAAATAACCCCCCAAAATTGGTGCGTATACAGTCATGTGAAAAAGTAAGTACACTCCCTAAAAAAAAATATATATATTTGAGCTACATTTCCACCACATTCATTGATAAAGAGGTAACCCAATTTAACAAATCACACAAAAACCATTAAACTTTGAAAATGTTATGCAATTAAAATATTATTTTTTTTAAATGAATTTTCGTTTCGCGGGAATAAAGTTAGTACGCCTTTTACTTTTAAAATGGCTAAAATTAGCATCGGGTGCAAAATGATTAAAACGTTATTAGAGACATTGGGGAGGATCCAGCCTTCCATAAAGATTATAAACCTTTCTAACTGCCTGTGTATAATGGTTTCTAGCTTCCCTGAACAGCTGCATTTCACGGGGGCTGTTCGACGCTAATGCAGAACGCCATAGGATGTTTTTGTGTTGGTTAAGCACTGAGAGGGGCGTTGCTCTGTAGCACTGAGAGGGGCGTGGCTCTGTAGCACTGAGAGGGGCGTGGCTCTGTAGCACTGAGAGGGGCGTGGCTCTGTAGCACTGAGAGGGGCGTGGCTCTGTAGCACTGAGAGGGGCGTGGCTCTGTAGCACTGAGAGGGGCGTGGCTCTGTAGCACTGAGAGGGGCGTGGCTCTGTAGCACTGAGAGGGGGATATAGGTCTGTAGCACTGAGAGGGGCGTGGCTCTATAGCACTGAGAGGGGGGTGGCTCTGTAGCACTGAGAGGGGGGTGGCTCTGTAGCACTGAGAGGGGTGTGGCTCTGTAGCACTGAGAGGGGTGTGACTCTGTAGCACTGAGAGGGGCGTGGCTCTGTAGCACTGAGAGGGGTGTGACTCTGTAGCACTGAGAGGGGCGTGGCTCTGTAGCACTGAGAGGGGCGTGGCTCTGTAGCACTGAGAGGGGTGTGGCTCTGTAGCACTGAGAGGGGCGTGGCTCTGTAGCACTGAGAGGGGCGTGGCTCTGTAGCACTGAGAGGGGCGTGGCTCTGTAGCACTGAGAGGGGGATATAGGTCTGTAGCACTGAGAGGGGCGTGGCTCTATAGCACTGAGAGGGGGATGGCTCTGTAGCACTGAGAGGGGTGTGACTCTGTAGCACTGAGAGGGGGATATAGGTCTGTAGCACTGAGAGGGGTGTGGCTCTGTAGCACTGAGAGGGGCGTGGCTCTGTAGCACTGAGAGGGGCGTGGCTCTGTAGCACTGAGAGGGGTGTGGCTCTGTAGCACTGAGAGGGGCGTGGCTCTGTAGCACTGAGAGGGGCGTGGCTCTGTAGCACTGAGAGGGGCGTGGCTCTGTAGCACTGAGAGGGGGATATAGGTCTGTAGCACTGAGAGGGGCGTGGCTCTATAGCACTGAGAGGGGGATGGCTCTGTAGCACTGAGAGGGGTGTGACTCTGTAGCACTGAGAGGGGGATGGCTCTGTAGCACTGAGAGGAGTGTGGCTCTGTAGCACTGAGAGGGGCATGGCTCTGTAGCACTGAGAGGGGTGTGGCTCTGTAGCACTGAGAGGGGGGTGGCTCTGTAGCACTGAGAGGGGCGTGGCTCTGTAGCACTGAGAGGGGCGTGGCTCTGTAGCACTGAGAGGGGGATGGCTCTGTAGCACTGAGAGGGGCGTGGCTCTGTAGCACTGAGAGGGGCGTGGCTCTGTAGCACTGAGAGGGGTGTGGCTCTGTAGCACTGAGAGGGGCGTGGCTCTGTAGCACTGAGAGGGGGATATAGCTCTGTTGCTCTCAGATCCAGACGTCTATAGACGTGTTAATGTGTTAATATCTAATCTCTCTATAGCCTGGTTAAACCTCACTTACTGGCTCCATAGCCTGGTATGGAAATAGAATAGCACTGTGATGGACACAGCTCTGTCATCCACTCTTATCCTAGACACCTATAGACCTGTTAACATGTTAATATCTCTCCGTGCTGGTCAAATAGTCCCGGTTTAAGTGATCAGCCTGTGTGTTTTAGTGGCTGGGGTTTCTCAAGTACATTTGGTTAAACATAGTTATGTTTCCCCTGAAGACTGCCGTAGGTAAATTACTATGTTATCGCCGCAACCTAGACCAACAGCCGGCCACAAAGTAAAACAATAATTTTAATAAAGTATGTTTGATCGTGTTCTATGACTGAATGGATGCAATTCGTAACTTGATGAACTTTGCCTCTTTTAACTTGAGTCTAGATCTGTGCAAAAAAAAAATATATATATATATATATATACTACTTTAGTAATGAGTCCTCTGGGGAAACCTACAGCAGTTTGTGTTACAGAGATCCTGAGGCTCTATGGGTTAGTGGTCAGTGTACGGCGTCTCTCTTCTCTTACCCTCCGACCCACTTGTCCTCTTCTTGCTCCGTCTCTGCCCCCTCCCGTCTACAGCAGCAACAGCTCCAGGCTCAGCACCTGTCCCATGCAGCCCACGGTGGTCCTCCCCTCCTGGCCGCCCACCCCTCCGGGCTCCAGCCTCCTGGGATAATCCCAGGGTCTGGGCTGCTGGCCCTCGGAGCTCTGGGGAGCCAGGCTAACCTCCCTGTTAAGGATGAGAAGAATCATCACGACGTGGAACACAGAGGTGATGAAAGGAGGCTTCTAGAAGCCTTACTACTTCTGTATCAGGAGTCTTCTAGAAGCCTTACTACTTCTGTATCAGGAGTCTTCTAGAAGCCTTACTACTTCTGTATCAGGAGTCTTCTAGAAGCCTTACTACTTCTGTATCAGGAGTCTTCTAGAAGCCTTACTACTACTGTATCAGGAGTCTTCTAGAAGCCTTACTACTACTGTATCAGGAGTCTTCTAGAAGCCTTACTACTTCTGTATCAGGAGTCTTCTAGAAGCCTTACTACTTCTGTATCAGGAGTCTTCTAGAAGTCTTACTACTTCTGTATCAGGAGTCTTCTAGAAGCCTTACTACTTCTGTATCAGGAGTCTTCTAGAAGCCTTACTACTTCTGTATCAGGAGTCTTCTAGAAGCCTTACTACTTCTGTATCAGGAGTCTTCTAGAAGCCTTACTACTTCTGTATCAGGAGTCTTCTAGAAGCCTTACTACTTCTGTATCAGGAGTCTTCTAGAAGTCTTACTACTTCTGTATCAGGAGTCTTCTAGAAGCCTTACTACTTCTGTATCAGGAGTCTTCTAGAAGCCTTACTACTTCTGTATCAGGAGTCTTCTAGAAGCCTTACTACTTCTGTATCAGGAGTCTTCTAGAAGCCTTACTACTTCTGTATCAGGAGTCTTCTAGAAGCCTTACTACTTCTGTATCAGGAGTCTTCTAGAAGCCTTACTACTTCTGTATCAGGAGTGATGAAGGTGGATGTGTTTGTGTAAATGGTGTAATGATGTCTCCATGCAGCAGTGTGAAGAATACTAGCCTAAATTACATCATAAAAAGGTGCGGGGTGGAAAAAAAGTGGCCAAAATTGAATTGTTCGTATTTAGGAAGTGGAATTCGCCGTTTTGGGCGGGATATCCGAACGGACGTTAATATTCGATTACTTGGGATAGTATTCATTTTTGTTAAAATTCAAATAAAACAGGTTTTAAATGATCTATGTGACATTACTACATAGCCTACAAGATAGACCAGTCCATTCTGCAGTTTAATTAAACCACCGTTTTAATGACCCCGACACATTAAAAAGACACTCCGGTAGCCCACTCACTTGTCGTCACTGGTCGATCAAAACAGCCAGAGGCTCCATGTGTGTAGCAAGTAAAGTCCGAGATTTCTAATCTATGCAAAATGGAGTTATTATTACATTATTATTATTAATACATTACATTATTTACAGAATGAAGTTGCCTAAGTGATGAGTATTATTTACAGAATGAAGTTGCCTAAGTGAAGAGTATTATTTACATAATGAAGTTGCCTATTTACTCCTCACGAGCTCGTTAAGAGGAAAGCACAGCCTTTATACATTCTCTCTGGGTAATGAGCTGGTACATTCTCAGGCTGTGATTTGGCTAGAACAGCTATTCTGATAAAGGAGTTCTGCCCTGCAGTCAAATCTTGTTTTTGATATGCCAACTGCCTTTGTTTTTCTTTTCATGGCTGGTCATCACTGATTGCCATCTCTCCTGGCCGTGGCCATTTCCTATAAGCAGAGAGTACGGTGAGTTCTGCCAAATTCAATCTCTTTGTTTTTTTGTATTTGTGTACTACAAGATAATGAGTATGCATAGTATTTACTATTTTCCTTGAATCAAACACTGAACAAAAAATATAAACACAAACATGAAACAATTTAAAAAGATTTCACTGAGTTAGAGTTCGTATAAGGAAATCAATTTCACACGACTGGGAATTACAGATATGCATCTGTTGGTCACAGATACCTTTAAAATAAAAAGGTAGGGGTGTGGATGAGAAAACCAGTCAGTATCTGGTGTGGATGAGAAAACCAGTCAGTATCTGGTGTGATCAGAGAACCAGTCAGTATCTGGTATGATCAGAAAACCAGTCAGTATCTGGTGTGATCAGAAAACCAGTCAGTATCTGGTGTGATCAGAAAACCAGTCAGTATCTGGTGTTGATCAGAAAACCAGTTAGTATCTGGTGTGATCAGAGAACCAGTCAGTATCTGGTGTGATCAGAAAACCAGTCAGTATCTGGTGTGATCAGAAAACCAGTCAGTATCTGGTGTGATCAGAAAACCAGTCAGTATCTGGTGTGACCATTTGCCTCATGTAGCGCGACACATCTCCTTCACATAGAGTTGATCAGGCTGTTGATTGTGGCCTGTGGAATGTTGTCCCACTCCTCTTCAAAGACTGTGTGAAGTTGCTGGATATTGATGGGAACTGAAACACGCTGTCAGTTGAAATCGGGATTCATCCGTGAAGAGCACATTTCTCAAGCGTTGCCATTGGCCATCGAAGGTGATCATTTTGCCCACTGAAGTCGGTTACGACGCTGAACTGCAGTCAGGTCACGACCCCGGTGAGGACGACGAGCAGATGAGCTTCCCTGAGACGGTTTCTGACAGTTTGTGTAGAAATTCTTCGGTTGTGCAAAACCCGGCCTCACAACCGCAGAACACGTGTGACCACGCCTCCCCAGGACCTCCACATCCGGCTTCTTCTCCTGCTGGATCGTTCTGAGACCAGTAACCCAGTAACTTATTCTGATTGGTTGGGCCTGGCTCCTCAGTGGGTGGGGCTATTGTCCTCCCAGGTCCACCCACGGCTGCGCCCCTGCCCAGTCATAGAATCCATAGATTAGGGTCTACTGAAATGATTTAAATTGAACTGATTTCCTTATATGAACTGGAACTCAGTAAAATCGTTAAAAATGTTCCATGTTTCTTCTATATTTTGTTTAGTAAAATTACAACATCATTCCTTAAAGGAGAAGTGGTAGACCTTAAAGGAGAAGTGATAGACCTTAAAGGAGAAGTGGTAGACCTTAAAGGAGAAGTGGTAGACCTTAAAGGAGAAGTGATAGAACTTAAAGTAGAAGTGGTAGACCTTAAAGGAGAAGTGGTAGACCTTAAAGGATAAGTGGTAGACCTTAAAGGAGAAGTGATAGACCTTAAAGGAGAAGTGGTAGACCTTAAAGGAGAAGTGGTAGACCTTAAAGGAGAAGTGATAGAACTTAAAGTAGAAGTGGTAGACCTTAAAGGAGAAGTGGTAGACCTTAAAGGATAAGTGGTAGACCTTAAAGGAGAAGTGATAGACCTTAAAGGAGAAGTGGTAGACCTTAAAGGAGAAGTGATAGACCTTAAAGGAGAAGTGGTAGACCTTAAAAGAGAAGTGGTAGACCTTAAAGGAGAAGTGGTAGACCTTAAAGGAGAAGTGGTAGACCTTAAAGGAGAAGTGGTAGACCTTAAAGGAGAAGTGGTAGACCTTAAAGGAGAAGTGATAGAACTTAAAGTAAAAGTGGTAGACCTTAAAGGAGAAGTGGTAGACCTTAAAGGAGAAGTGATAGAACTTAAAGTAGAAGTGGTAGACCTTAAAGGAGAAGTGGTAGACCTTAAAAGAGAAGTGGTAGACCTTAAAGGAGAAGTGATAGACCTTAAAGGAGAAGTGGTAGACCTTAAAGGAGAAGTGATAGACCTTAAAGGAGAAGTGGTAGACCTTAAAAGAGAAGTGGTAGACCTTAAAGGAGAAGTGGTAGACCTTAAAGGAGAAGTGGTAGACCTTAAAGGAGAAGTGGTAGACCTTAAAGGAGAAGTGGTAGACCTTAAAGGAGAAGTGATAGAACTTAAAGGAGAAGTGGTAGACCTTAAAGGAGAAGTGGTAGACCTTAAAGGAGAAGTGGTAGACCTTAAAGGAGAAGTGGTAGACCTTAAAGGAGAAGTGATAGAACTTAAAGTAAAAGTGGTAGACCTTAAAGGAGAAGTGGTAGACCTTAAAAGAGAAGTGGTAGACCTTAAAGGAGAAGTGATAGACCTTAAAGGAGAAGTGGTAGACCTTAAAGGAGAAGTGATAGACCTTAAAGGAGAAGTGGTAGACCTTAAAGGAGAAGTGGTAGACCTTAAAGGAGAAGTGGTAGACATTAAAGGAGAAGTGATAGACCTTAAAGGAGAAGTGGTAGACCTTAAAGGAGAAGTGATAGACCTTAAAGGAGAAGTGGTAGACCTTAAAGGAGAAGTGATAGACCTTAAAGGAGAAGTGGTAGACCTTAAAGGAGAAGTGATAGACCTTAAAGGAGAAGTGGTAGACCTTAAAGGAGAAGTGGTAGACCTTAAAGGAGAAGTGGTAGACCTTAAAGGAGAAGTGATAGAACTTAAAGTAGAAGTGATAGACCTTAAAGGAGAAGTGGTAGACCTTAAAGGAGAAGTGGTAGACCTTAAAGGAGAAGTGATAGACCTTAAAGGAGAAGTGGTAGACCTTAAAGGAGAAGTGATAGACCTTAAAGGAGAAGTGGTAGACCTTAAAGGAGAAGTGGTAGACCTTAAAGGAGAAGTGGTAGACCTTAAAGGAGAAGTGATAGACCTTAAAGGAGAAGTGGTAGACCTTAAAGGAGAAGTGATAGACCTTAAAAGAGAAGTGGTAGACCTTAAAGGAGAAGTGATAGAACTTAAAGGAGAAGTGGTAGACCTTAAAGGAGAAGTGATAGACCTTAAAGGAGAAGTGGTAGACCTTAAAGGAGAAGTGATAGAACTTAAAGTAGAAGTGATAGACCTTAAAGGAGAAGTGGTAGACCTTAAAGGAGAAGTGATAGACCTTAAAGGAGAAGTGGTAGACCTTAAAGGAGAAGTGGTAGACCTTAAAGGAGAAGTGGTAGACCTTAAAGGAGAAGTGGTAGACCTTAAAGGAGAAGTGGTAGACCTTAAAGGAGAAGTGGTAGACCTTAAAGGAGAAGTGGTAGACCTTAAAGGAGAAGTGGTAGACCTTAAAGGAGAAGTGATAGACCTTAAAGGAGAAGTGATAGACCTTAAAGGAGAAGTGATAGACCTTAAAGGAGAAGTGGTAGACCTTAAAGGAGAAGTGATAGACCTTAAAGTAGAAGTGATAGACCTTAAAGGAGAAGTGATAGACCTTAAAGTAGAAGTGGTAGACCTTAAAGGAGAAGTGGTAGACCTTAAAAGAGAAGTGGTAGACCTTAAAGTAGAAGTGATAAAACTTAAAGTAGAAGTGGTAGACCTTAAAGGAGAAGTGGTAGACCTTAAAGGAGAAGTGGTAGACCTTAAAGGAGAAGTGGTAGACATTAAAGGAGAAGTGATAGACCTTAAAGGAGAAGTGATAGACCTTAAAGGAGAAGTGGTAGACCTTAAAGGAGAAGTGGTAGACCTTAAAGGAGAAGTGGTAGACCTTAAAGGAGAAGTGGTAGACCTTAAAGGAGAAGTGGTAGACCTTAAAGGAGAAGTGGTAGACCTTAAAGGAGAAGTGGTAGACCTGCAGCTTGAATAAAACATCAACCAAGGCGTGAAAAACACCCTAAGTAACGTGCTTTCAGAAACGTTACCAAACGTCCAGACTCTCAGTAATACAAGATGTTGTACGCATGGCATTGTGCCAATCTGAAACTTTAACCCGGAATGTTATTCAATTGTGTCCAACTCGAGCTGCTTACTCTGCAGGCCGTGCAGCCCGGGGGATGTCCCTATAGTATTACTGTTTTGTGAATTATTAACTCTTTGTTATAGATTGTCATTCTGGTTCTATTACATTCTATTCCAATCCCAGACGCCTCAGATGGATTAAAAGCCTAGAACCAGCTCCAAACACCACCATGACATCAGCTTGTCCTAGCCAACAGAATGGGCCTAGACTAAAGGCAGCTTGTTTTCAGAAGCTTTCCTCCCTCCCTCACTCTTGTCCCCATCCCCCGTCCCCACCAACAACACTAGACGACAAACTACTAGAGAGAGAGAGAGAGAGAGAACTAAGCGGCTGTCCAGCAAACAGCCTGTCCTACAGATCTTAACAGAGGTGTTTGCTGCCAGCCTGTTAGACACAGCCAGCCTGTTAGACACAGCCAGCCTCCCTCCCTCCCTCCCTCCCTCCCTGCCTCCCTCCCTCCCTCCCTCCCTCCCTACCTCCCTCTCCCTCCCTCCCTCCCTCCCTCCCTCCCTCCCTCCCTCCCTAAAACATCTCTAAAAAAGAAATGTTTTATTTTTTTAATTTAAATCCTCATCAATCTACACACACTATCCCATAATAACAAAGAAGAAAAAAAACATCTACATTTTAGCAAATGTATTAAATATAAAACTAATATTTACATTTATAGAAGTATTCAGGCTTTTTACTCTGGACATTCTTGAAGCACCTTTGGCAGCGATTACAGCCTCGGGTCTCGGGGCCTCAGGGGTGTCGGGGATGACCACTCTACCATAAAGGCCTTCAATAAATTGTCCTGTTGGAAAGTGAACCTTCGCCCCATTCTGAGGTCCTGAGCGCTCTGGAGCAGGTTTTCATCAAGGATCTCTCTGTACTTTGCTCCGTTCATCTTTCTCTCGATTCTGACTAGTCTCCCAGTCCCTACCTCTGAAAAACATCCCCACAGCATGATGCTGCCACCACCATGCTTCACCGTAGGTGGTGCCTGGTTTCCTCCAGACGTGACGCTTGGCATTCAGGCCAAAGAGTTCAATCTTGGTTTCATCAGACCAGAGAGTCTTGTTTCTCATGGTCTGAGAGTCCTTTAGGTGCCTTCAGGAAAACTCCAAACTGGCTGTCATGTGCCTTTTTACTGAGGAGTGGCTTCCGTCTCACCACTCTACCATAAAAGCCTGATTGGTGGAGTGCTGCAGAGATGGCTGTCCTTCTGGAAGGTTCTCCCATCTCCACAGAGGAACTCTGGAGCTCTGTCAGAGTGACCATCGGGTTCTTGGTCACCTCCTTGACCAAGGCCCTTCTCCCCGATTGCTCAGTTGGGCCTGGCAGCCAGCTCTAGGAAGAGTCTTGGTGGTTCCAAACTTCCATTTAAGAACGATGGAGGCCACTGTGTTCTTGGGAACCTTCAATGCTGCAGAAATGTGTTGGTGCCCTTCCCCAAATCTGTACCTCGAGACAATACTGTCTCGGAGCTCTACATACAATTCCTTCGACCTCATGGCTTGGTTTTTGCTCTGACATGCACTGTCAACTATGGGACCTTATATAGACAGGTGTGTGCCTTTCCAAATCATGTCCAATCAATTGAATTTACCACAGGTGGACTCCAATCAAGCTGTAGAAACATCTCGAGGATGTTCAATGGAAACAGGATGCACCTGAGATACATTTTGATTCTTATAGCGAAGGGTCTGAATACTAAGGTATTTTATTTTTGTATTTTTCATACATTTGCTAAAAATTCCTCCCAAAAAGTTTTCAAAAGATCTGTCTTCACGTCATTATGGGGTAGTGTGTGTAGATTGGACCAGGGGAAGAGTTGACAACATAGTGCACTACTTTCTCTCTAAGGACGAGGAGAAGAGTTGACAACATAATACACTACTTTCTCTTGGACACTAAGGACCAGGGGAAGAGTTGACAACATAGTGCACTACTTTCTCTCTAAGGACCAGGAGAAGAGTTGACAACATAGAGAGAAAGTAGTGCACTAAGGACGAAGGGAAGAGTTGACAACATAGTGCACTACTTTCTCTTGGACACTAAGGACCAGGAGAAGAGTTGACAACATAGTGCACTACTTTCTCTTGGACACTAAAGACCAGGGGAAGAGTTGACAACATAGTGCACTACTTTCTCTCTAAGGACCAGGGGAAGAGTTGACAACATAGTGCACTACTTTCTCTCTAAGGACCAGGGGAAGAGTTGACAATATAGTGCACTACTTTCTCTCTAAAGACCAGGGGAAGAGTTGACAATATAGTGCACTACTTTCTCTTGGACACTAAGGACCAGGGGAAGAGTTGACAACATAGTGCACTACTTTCTCTCTAAGGACCAGGAGAAGAGTTGACAACATAGTGCACTACTTTCTCTCTAAAGACCAGGGGAAGAGTTGACAATATAGTGCACTACTTTCTCTCTAAAGACCAGGGGAAGAGTTGACAACATAGTACACTACTTTCTCTCTAAGGACGAGGGGAAGAGTTGACAACATAATACACTACTTTCTCTCTAAAGACCAGGGGAAGAGTTGACAACATAGTACACTACTTTCTCTCTAAGGACCAGGGGAAGAGTTGACAACAGTGCACTACTTTCTCTCTAAAGACCAGGGGAAGAGTTGACAATATAGTGCACTACTTTCTCTCTCAGGACCAGGGGAAGAGGTGCAGGGGAGAAGAATGTTCTGAAAGCCAGAAAAGAAATGAGTATCTCGTGACATGTTTCATTATTTAAATGTAGCTCTCATGATAGAAAAGGTTTTTAAAACCGAGATACTCGAATAAAACATTTTAAAAACCGAATAGATTATAATATAGAGGAACCAGATAACGAGTCTTTTCTTTTTTTGTAATGAAAGTCTGCTGTAGGAAAGGGGGGGGGCACCTAGTCAGTTGTACAACTTGTCATGTCTTTGGCATCATTAAACTGAAGATTAATCTTTATCAAATAACTCTCTGTAATTAGCATTTCGTGATTAACTAATTAATCACGTAACTGTAATTAACTAGGAAGTCGGGGCACCAAGAAAAAATATTCAGATTTACCAAGTTATAATTTTCCTAATATAACTTTTCAGATATTTTTGATATCTGATCAATTAGTCTTCTGATTAATTAATTATTTATTTTACCTCACGTTAGTCTCATTCCAAACGTCGTAAATTGACGGTTATCTGCACGAACCCAGTCTTTACTATGAAGTGAATCCATACATCAATTGTCTTAAAATCATTTATTTACTAACTAAGTAATTCACAGAAATGCATAAACAAACAGTAGATAGTTACAAGGAAATGATAACGGAGTTTCCCTAGTGGGATAAACCGGCATCGCGGCTTGGTGGACAAAAGGGAAGTGGGGGTCGACTGAGATGAGACAACACACAGTTGATAATTATAACAATTGAAATGCTAATCCTTTGCACATGAACGTTCACTCATTCGGGAACAATTGCAATCAATACATATATATTTACGCTCAGTGTGTCGTCTGGATTTCTGTTGAAAAGTTTGTTTCTGTTGGAGAGTTTGTCCGCCCTCTCTGTCATGGTTAGAATGGTTAGTTCAGAGTGACATTCATTCATGTCGTTATAGAATGGATGTTTCGGCGGTTGTCGTCCTTCACGTTCAATGATACTGAATTCCTAGCTGCAGACTAGTAATTAATATCAAAGACTTGTTCTTATTCTGTCGGTATCGATAGTCTAAGAGTTTAACCACGTGGGATGGTTAAAAGATTCAGCAATGGTCTACAACCTTTGTCCTCCCGTGATTGAGGGAAACATGGTCTGTTGAGAAATTCTCAAAGTTGGGTTTTATTCGGGAATTGCAGAAAAGGATGCCCGACCCTAACTGGGCTCATGGGCGGTCCTCTGATTTCGTTAAACTCAAAAGGGAATTGGAGTTTCCTTCATTAAACAGTCCAAAATCATATTACACAATTTTACAAACAGTATCATCCGCACTCATTCATCTTTTACAACAATTAGATGTAAACCTCATATCTGAGGCTATTATATAAACAGCGTTATGGTAATGTGGCCACACCGTCTCCCATGAGCTTCCCCAAGTTGTAACAAACGGACCAGTCCGTAGCTGGATTCTTCACCGATCTTTTATACCTTCTCCAGAACATAAATGTTGTTCGGACCTCAAGTTCTGTGAAGTGGAAGAAATTCCTTTGTTCTCTATGAAACTTCACTCTGTCTCTATACTGTGGCCATGAGGAGATCATCTCCTCCAGGAATTTACGACCTCTCTCTGACCACAGCAGCATGGGTGTAGGAGACAAGGAGAGGGGAATGGGGCTTGCTGTTCCCAAAGAGGGCAACGTCATGACAAACTGAATGCATTGAACTGAAATGTGTCTTCCCGAAATTGAACCCAACCCCTCTGAATCAGAGAGGTGCGGGGGTGCTGCCATAATCGACATCGACGTCTTCGGCGCCCAAGTGGGTTAACTACCAGGTGCAGAACGATAGTGGATTTTCGTCTTCCTCTGATGAGGAGTAAGATAGGTCGGACCAGTTTGCAGCGTGGTGTGTGTCCATTGTTATTAGATGAACACGGAAATAACAAAATTACAAAGAGAAACGACCAAAACAGTTCTGGCTGGTGCACACAACAGAAAACAATCACCCACGAAACACAATAGAAAACATGCTACCTAAATATGGTTCTCAATCAGGGACAATGATTGACGGCTGCCTCTGATTGAGAACCATACCAGGCCAAACACAGAAATACCAACTCATAGAAAAACAAACATAGACACCCCACCCAACTCACGCTCTGACCATACTGAAACAAAGACATAAGGTCAGAACGTGACAGACAGATTCTTACCATGTCCTTTTTTTGGGGATTCGATCCAGCAACATTTGGGTTACTGGCCCAACGCTTGAACTACTTCCTGTGGTGTTAATCCCTGTGGCAGCAGCGTGAAACGACCAGTCATTTCCCTTTCTGGGTTAAACCCAGGGATTATAGTACAAATCTCCCGTTAATCATTTTCTAGAAAACAGATGAACTTGTTGTCAAAGTGTGAACAGCGATGGAATTAACATATTTTAAAGACAGAATTATCACTTGCCATGTTATATGTGCTATATGTTATTTCTTCCAGAATAACGTCTCCCCGACCGACAGCCTGAGAACAGCCAGTGAGAAACACAGCTCCTCCGACTACAGTCTGGACTCTAAGAAACGCAAAGTGGACGAGAAGGACAGTATGAGCAGATACGTAAGTGCCCTCAGTCCCATATATCCACCCTTAGCTCCTAGCTCCTTGCCCCCTAGGCACTAGATCTGAGAGGGCTGAATTAGTTGTAAGCAATATGGAAACAATTCCAGCTGGCCTATCAGAGGGCAAGATGGCGCTATGACCACATTGTTTACACCAATCCAATCGTCAGATCTACAGTAGTGCTCCGGGGGCTGGGTAGATTGGGGATTCAGGGCTGTTGACAGACACAATGGATTGGTGTGAAGGCTGTTGAGACACAATGGATTGGTATGAAGGCTGTTGATAGACACAATGGATTGGTATGAAGGCTGTTGGTAGACACAATGGATTGGTGTGAAGGCTGTTGATAGACACAATGGATTGGTGTGAAGGCTGTTGAGACACAATGGATTGGTGTGAAGGCTGTTGATAGACAATGGATTGGTGTGAAGGCTGTTGATAGACAATGGATTGGTGTGAAGGCTGTTGATAGACAATGGATTGGTGTGAAGGCTGTTGATAGACACAATGGATTGGTGTGAAGGCTGTTGATAGACACAATGGATTGGTGTGAAGGCTGTTGATAGACACAATGGATTGGTGTGAAGGCTGTTGATAGACACAATGGATTGGTGTGAAGGCTGTTGATAGACAATGGATTGGTGTGAAGGCTGTTGATAGACACAATGGATTGGTGTGAAGGCTGTTGAGACACAATGGATTGGTGTGAAGGCTGTTGGTAGACACAATGGATTGGTGTGAAGGCTGTTGAGACACAATGGATTGGTGTGAAGGCTGTTGATAGACACAATGGATTGGTGTGAAGGCTGTTGATAGACACAATGGATTGGTGTGAAGGCTGTTGATAGACACAATGGATTGGTATGAAGGCTGTTGATAGACAATGGATTGGTGTGAAGGCTGTTGACAGACACAATGGATCGGTATGAAGGCTGTTGATAGACAATGGATTGGTGTGAAGGCTGTTGATAGACACAATGGATTGGTGTGAAGGCTGTTGATAGACACAATGGATTGGTGTGAAGGCTGTTGATAGACACAATGGATTGGTGTGAAGGCTGTTGATAGACACAATGGATTGGTATGAAGGCTGTTGATAGACAATGGATTGGTGTGAAGGCTGTTGATAGACACAATGGATTGGTTTGAAGGCTGTTGATAGACACAATGGATTGGTGTGAAGGCTGTTGATAGACACAATGGATTGGTGTGAAGGCTGTTGATAGACACAATGGATTGGTGTGAAGGCTGTTGATAGACACAATGGATTGGTGTGAAGGCTGTTGACAGACACAATGAATTGGTATGAAGGCTGTTGATAGACAATGGATTGGTGTGAAGGCTGTTGATAGACACAATGGATTGGTGTGAAGGCTGTTGATAGACACAATGGATTGGTGTGAAGGCTGTTGATAGACACAATGGATTGGTGTGAAGGCTGTTGATAGACACAATGGATTGGTGTGAAGGCTGTTGATAGACACAATGGATTGGTATGAAGGCTGTTGATAGACACAATGGATTGGTGTGAAGGCTGTTGATAGACACAATGGATTGGTGTGAAGGCTGTTGAGACACAATGGATTGGTGTGAAGGCTGTTGAGACACAATGGATTGGTGTGAAGGCTGTTGATAGACACAATGGATTGGTGTGAAGGCTGTTGAGACACAATGGATTGGTATGAAGGCTGTTGATGTGCTGGTTTATAGAAAGGTATTTCATGTCATGTTGACTGCTTCTCCAATGTTCCTCTCTATAGGACAGTGATGGAGATAAGAGTGATGACCTGGTCGTAGATGTGTCCAATGAGGTAAACAACATGCAGGTGTAATACTACAGGTGTAATACTACAGGTGTATTACTACAGGTGTATTACTACAGGTGTATTACTGCAGGTGTATTACTCAGTAGTCTCTACTGATAACAACATACAGGTGTATTACTACAGGTGTAATACTACAGGTGTATTACTACAGGTGTATTACTACAGGTGTATTACTACAGGTGCATTGCTACAGGTGTATTGCTACAGGTGTATTGCTACAGGTGTATTACTACAGGTGTAATACTACAGGTGTATTACTACAGGTGTAATACTACAGGTGTATTACTACAGGTGTAATACTCAGTAGTCTCTACTGATAACAACATACAGGTGTAATACTACAGGTGTAATACTCAGTAGTCTCTACTGATAACAACATACAGGTGTAATACTACAGGTGTATTACTACAGGTGTATTACTACAGGTGTAATACTACAGGTGTATTACTACAGGTGTATTACTACAGGTGTATTACTCAGTAGTCTCTACTGATAACAACATACAGGTGTAATGCTACAGGTGTATTACTACAGGTGTATTACTACAGGTGTAATACTACAGGTGTATTACTACAGGTGTATTACTACAGGTGTATTAATACAGGTGTATTACTACAGGTGTAATACTACAGGTGTATTACTACAGGTGTGTTACTACAGGTGTATTACTACAGGTGTATTACTACAGGTGTAATACTACAGGTGTAATACTACAGGTGTATTACCACTGCCTCTACTGATAACAACATACAGGTGTAATACTCAGTAGTCTCTACTAATAACAACATACAGGTGTATTAATTCAGGTGTATTACTCAGTAGTCTCTACTGATAACAACATACATGTGTATTACTACAGGTGTATTACTACAGGTGTAATACTCAGTAGTCTCTACTGATAACAACATACAGGTGTAATACTCAGTAGTCTCTACTGATAACAACATACAGGTGTATTACTACAGGTGTATTACTACATGTGTATTACTACAGGTGTATTACTACAGGTGTAATACTCAGTAGTCTCTACTGATAACCACATACAGGTGTAATACTCAGTAGTCTCTACTGATAACAACATACAGGTGTATTACTACAGGTGTATTACTACAGGTGTAATACTACAGGTGTATTACTACAGGTGTATTACTACAGGTGTATTACTACAAGTGTAATACTACAGGTGTAATACTCAGTAGTCTCTACTGATGATAACATACAGGTGTAACGTATTACTACAGGTGTATTACTACAGGTGTATTACTACAAGTTAAATACTACAGGTGTAATACTCAGTAGTGTCTACTGATGATAACATACAGGTGTAATACTACAGGTGTAATACTCAGTTGTCTATACTAATAACAACATATGGGTGTAATACTCAGTAGTCTATACTAATAACAACATACAGGTGTAATACTACAGGTGTAATACTCAGTAGTCTCTACTAATAACAACATACAGGTATAATACTCAGTAGTCTATACTAATAACAACATATAGGTGTAATACTCAGTTGTCTCTACTAATAACAACAACATTGTAGACCTCCACAAGTCTGGTTCATCCTTGGGAGAAATTTCCAAACGCCTGAAGGTACCACGTTTATCTGTACAAACAATAGTACGCAAGTATAAACACCATGGGACCACGCAGCCGTTATACCGCTCAGGAAGGAGACGCGTTCTGTCTCCTAGAGATGAACGTACTTTGGTGTGAAAAGTGCAAATCAATCCCAGAACAACAGCAAAGGACCTTGTGAAGATGCTGGAGGAAACAGGTAGAAAAGTATCTATATCCACAGTAAAACGAGTCCTACATCAACATAACCTGAATGGCCGCTCAGCAAGGAAGAAGCCACTGCTCCAAAACCGCCATAAAAAAGCCAGACTGGCCTCCCGGGTGGCGCAGTGGTTAAGGGCGCTGTACTGCAGCGCCAGCTGTGCCATCAGAGTCCCTGGGTTCGCGCCCAGGCTCTGTCGTAACTGGCCTAGCGTCGCCCGGGTTAGGGAGGGCTTGGTCGGTAGGGGTGTCCTTGTCTCATCGCGCACCAGCGCCTCCTGTGGCGGGCCGGGCGCAGTGCGTGCTAACCAAGGTAGCCAGGTGCACAGTGTTTCCTCCGGTGCATTGGTGCGGCTGGCTTCCGGGTTGGATGCGTGCTGTGTTAAGAAGCAGTGTGGCTTGGTTGGGTTGTGTATCGGAGGACGCATGACTTTCAACCTTCGTCTCTCCCGAGCCCGTACGGGAGTTGTAGCGATGAGACAAGATAGTAGCTACTACAACAATTGGACACCACGAAATTGGGGAGAAAAAGGGGTAAAATTCAACAACAACAAAAAAATAAACACAAAAAAAGCCAGACTACGGTTTGCAACTGCACATGGGGACAAAGATTGTACTTTTTGGAGAAATGTCCTCTGGTCTGATGAAACAAAAATAGAACTGTTTGGCCGTAATGACTGTAATGAATGTTTGGAGGAAAAAGGGGAAGGCTTGCAAGCTGAAGAACACCATCCCAACCGTGAAGCACGGGGGTGGCAGCATCATGTTGTGGGGGTGCTTTGCTGCAGGAGGGTCTGGTGCACTTCACAAAATAGATGGCATCATGAGGAAGGAAAATTCTGTGGATATATTGAAGCAACATCTGAAGACATCAGTCAGGAAGTTAAAGCTTGGTCACAAATGGGTCTTCCAAATGGACATTGACCCCAAGCATACTTCCAAAGTTGTGTTAAAATGGCTTAAGGACAACAAAGTCAAAGTATTGGAGTGGCCATCACAAAGCCCTGACCTCAATTCTATAGATAATGTGTGGGCAGAACTGAAAAAGCGTGTGCGAGCAAGGAGGCCTACAAACCTGACTCAGTTACACCAGCTCTGTCAGGAGGAATGGGCCAAAATTCACCCAACTTATTGTGGGAAGCTTGTGGAAGGTTACCTGAAACGTTTGACCCAAGTTAAACAATTTAAAGGCACTGCTACCAAATACTATTTGAGTGTATGTAAACTTCTGACCCACTGGGAATGTGATGAAAGAAATAAAAGCTGAAATAAATCACTCTCTCTACTATTATTCTGACATTTCACATCCTTAAAATAAAGTGGTGATCCTAACTGACCTAAAACAGGGAATTTTTACTAGGATTAAATGTCAGGAATTGTGAAAAACTGAGTTGAAATGTATTTGGAGAAAGGTGTATGTAAACTTCTGACTTCAACTGTACTGTATCCCGGCACGTCGTAGTGACTTAGTACAATAAGGGGTGTGGCTGCTGGATTTTAGTGGGCGTGGTTTGTCCTGTAAGTGTGTTTCCATAGTTACTTAGGCGTGTCCTCAAAGTGATTGTTTGTTTGTTTATTTGTTTGTTTACTCCAGGACCCCGCTACCCCTCGGGCTAGCCCCGCTCACTCGCCCGAGGGGAACAGCATCGGTAAGCCCCGCCCCCAGAAGGACACGCCCACCAGCCCCGCCTCTGTAGCGTCGTCCAGTAGCACGCCCTCCTCCAAGAACAAGGAAAACCATGTAAAGAACGTTGTGTGTGTGTCTGTGTGTGTCTGTGTGTGTGTGTCTGTGTGTGTGTGTGTGACGAGAGAGTCACAACTCCTTCCAGAGTTTAGAGACGGTTATTTATTAAAACCCTATTAGTTACAATAGAGATTAAGATAGTTCTTCCAGAGTTTAGAGATTAAGATAGTTCTTCCAGAGTTTAGAGATTAAGATAGTCCTTCCAGAGTTTAGAGACTGTTATTTATTAAAACCCTATTAGTTACAATAGAGATTAAGATAGTCCTTCCAGAGTTTAGAGATTAAGATAGTCCTTCCAGTTTAGAGATTAAGATAGTTCTTCCAGAGTTTAGAGATTAAGATAGTCCTTCCAGAGTTTAGAGACTGTTATTTATTAAAACCCTATTAGTTACAATAGAGATTAAGATAGTTCTTCCAGAGTTTAGAGATTAAGATAGTCCTTCCAGAGTTTAGAGATTAAGATAGTCCTTCCAGAGTTTAGAGACTGTTATTTATTAAAACCCTATTAGTTACAATAGAGATTAAGATAGTCCTTCCAGAGTTTAGAGATTAAGATAGTCCTTCCAGTTTAGAGATTAAGATAGTCCTTCCAGAGTTTAGAGATTACGATAGTCCTTCCAGAGTTTAGAGACTGTTATTTATTAAAACCCTATTAGTTATAATAGAGATTAAGATAGTCAGGGAAACAGACAGGACAGGGAAACAGACAGGACAGGGTAACAGACAGGACTGGGAAACAGACAGGACAGGAGGAAACAGACAGGACAGGAGGAAACAGACAGAACTGGGAAACAGACAGGACAGGAGGAAACAGACAGGACAGGGAAACAGACATGACTGTGAAACAGACAGGACAGGGAGACAGACAGGACTGGGAAACAGACAGGACAGGAGGAAACAGACAGGACTGGGAAACAGACAGGACAGGGAGACAGACAGGACTGGGAAACAGACAGGACAGGGAGACAGACAGGACAGGAGGAAACAGACAGGACTGGGAAACAGACAGGACAGGGAGACAGACAGGACTGGGAAACAGACAGGACAGGGAGACAGACAGGACTGGGAAACAGACAGGGAAACAGACAGGACAGGGAGACAGACAGGACTGGGAAACAGACAGGACAGAGGGAAACAGACAGGACAGGGAAACAGACAGGAATGGGAAACAGACAGGACTGGGAAACAGACAGGACTGGGAAACAGACAGGACTGGGAAACAGACAGGACAGGGAAACAGACAGGAATGGGAAACAGACAGGACTGGGAAACAGACAGGGAAACAGACAGGACTGGGAAACAGACAGTTAAAGCCACTGAAGTGTGACTGCAATTCAGTTGGCGGGCCCACATTTGTTAATCTCTCCCCATTTCTCTATCTATCCCTCTCCCTCCATCGTCCTCTCTCCGTCCCTCCCCCTCTCTCTCTCTCCTCTTGTGCAGAATGACAAGTCATCAATGCCAGGCCTGAAGTCGACCACCCCCACCCCTCGTAGCGACGCCCCCACCCCAGGCACCTCCACCACACCTGGGCTGCGGCCCATCCTGGGCAAACCCCCTGGCATGGAGGCTCTAGGTTAGTACTGCATTCTCACTGGTAATCTCTGCCTGCGTCCCAAACTCTCTCTCTACTGTGACTGAGTGTGTTGCTCCCTCTGAGTCTCTCTCTCTCTCTCTCTCTACTGTGACTGAGTGTGTTGCTCCCTCTGAGTCTCTCTCTCTCTCTCTCTCTACTGTGACTGAGTGTGTGGCTCCCTCTGAGTCTCTCTCTCTCTCTCTACTGTGACTGAGTGTGTTGCTCCCTCTGAGTCTCTCTCTCTCTCTCTCTCTACTGTGACTGAGTGTGTGGCTCCCTCTGAGTCTCTCTCTCTCTCTCTCTCTCTCTACTGTGACTGAGTGTGTGGCTCCCTCTGAGTCTCTCTCTCTCTCTCTCTCTCTCTACTGTGACTGAGTGTGTGGCTCCCTCTGAGTCTCTCTCTCTCTCTCTCTCTACTGTGACTGAGTGTGTGGCTCCCTCTGAGTCTCTCTCTCTCTCTCTCTCTCTCTACTGTGACTGAGTGTGTTGCTCCCTCTGAGTCTCTCTCTCTCTCTCTCTCTACTGTGACTGAGTGTGTGGCTCCCTCTGAGTCTCTCTCTCTCTCTCTCTCTCTCTACTGTGACTGAGTGTGTGGCTCCCTCTGAGTCTCTCTCTCTCTCTCTCTCTCTCTACTGTGACTGAGTGTGTTGCTCCCTCTGAGTCTCTCTCTCTCTCTCTCTCTACTGTGCTCTGAGTCTCTCTCTCTCTCTCTCTCTCTCTACTGTGACTGAGTGTGTGGCTCCCTCTGTGTCTCTCTCTCTCTCTCTCTCTACTGTGACTGAGTGTGTTGCTCCCTCTGAGTCTCTCTCTCTCTCTCTCTCTACTGTGACTGAGTGTGTGGCTCCCTCTGAGTCTCTCTCTCTCTCTCTCTCTCTCTACTGTGACTGAGTGTGTGGCTCCCTCTGTGTCTCTCTCTCCTTCTCAATTCAAATTATAATTTTTTAATTCAAAATGGTTTATGTCATGACAATAGTGCCTATAGAGCCTGTGTGTTGGTACTGCTGCTCTCACACCCACGAGACTGGCATCAGGCCTCTCAGGAAGCCAAGGGCTTTGGCCGGCACACTTCTATTTCTCTTGTGGGGCTCCCGAGTGGCGCAGCGGTCTAAGGCACTGTATCTCAGTGCAAGAGGTGTCACTATAGTTCCTGGTTCGATTCCAGGCTGTATCACATCCGGCCGTGATTGGGAGTCCCGTAGAGCGGAGCCCAATTGGCCCGGCGTCGTCCGGGTTTGGCCGGTGTAGGCCGTCATTGTAAATAAGAATTTGTTCTTAATTAACTGACTTGCCTAGTTAAATTAAGGTTAAATAAAATACATCTCTCTGTCCTCTGCTGTGACCTGGGGTGTATTTATTAGTAATGTGTTCCACCTCTCTCTGTCCTCTGCTGTGACCTGGGGTGTATTTAATTTGACAAACTTCTGGGGGTTTGTCTAATTATTCATTAACCAGGGTCTTACAAACTTCTGGGAATTTTGTCAAAACTATAGTGACAGTTGAGTTCAACCATTTTGGATAAAAAAAAATTCTTGTGACACATGACAATATATAATACCAAACATACTGTATATTCATAACGCCACAACAGCAGTAATGTGATGATAATTATCCTTGTCTCCAACAGCTCTGAGGACTCCCCTGTACCCTCCCTTCGTTATGATGGGTCATCATCCTGAGATGAACGGAGGTCTGACCAGCCCTGGCGTCTACGCTGGACTGCACGTCTCCCCTCAGATGAGCGCTGCCGTTGCAGCGTACGGACGAACGCCCATGGTGAGATATACTACACACGCTGCTGATTCCTAGCGTCCCTATCTATCTTAGGTGTGGGTTTGTGTGAGTCATCGTAGAGGTTATTATAATGTTCAATCTTTTAGGTTTTTTTTTGTTTTTTTGTAGGTGTTTACTATAGATAGTCTCCAAAAATTACGTCCTTTTTGGAGGTACGGAGAATTTAGTTTTTTAGCCAAAACTGTTAAGAGTGAGCAGCTGGATTCCAGCAGCTCCATTTTTATTGGATCTTCCCTTTCAACAGCCCTCCCACCCACATGCCCGTAGAAGCAGTATGTTATGTTCGTCACTGTTTTTACGACCAGATAGGAAACATTTTGGAGACTTGTTCCGTGTGCTAGTTTGCAACATTGCAGAAAATGGAAGAAAACCTGGTAGTAAAAACGATTTATCCAGAAGTTGGTCTATACCCAACATCCATCTGATGAGGTCTATACCCAACATCCATCTGATGAGGTCTATACCCAACATCCATCTGATGAGGTCTATACCCAACATCCAGCTGATGAGGTCTATACCCAACATCCATCTGATGAGGTCTATACCCAACATCCATCTGATGAGGTCTATACCCAACATCCATCTGATGAGGTCTATACCCAACATCCAGCTGATGAGGTCTATACCCAACATCCATCTGATGAGGTCTATACCCAACCTCCAGCTGATGAGGTCTATACCCAACATCCATCTGATGAGGTCTATACCCAACATCCAGCTGATGAGGTCTATACCCAACATCCACCTGATGAGGTCTATACCCAACATCCAGCTGATGAGGTCTATACCCAACATCCACCTGATGAGGTCTATACCCAACATCCAGCTGATGAGGTCTATACCCAACATCCAGCTGATGAAGTCTATACCCAACATCCAGCTGATGAGGTCTATACCCAACATCTATCTGATGAGGTCTATACCCAACATCGAGCTGATGAGGTCTATACCCAACTTCCTGTTGATAAGGTCTATACCCAACTTCCTGTTGATGAGGGTATACCCAACGTCCTGTTGATGAGGTCTATATCCAACCTCCAACTGATGAGGTCTATACCCAACTTCCTGTTGATGAGGTCTATACCCAACGTCCTGTTGATGAGGTCTATATCCAACCTCCAGCTGATGAGGTCTATACCCGTCATCCTGTTGATGAGGTCTATACCCAATATCCTGTTGATGAGGTCTATCTATACCCAACATCCTGTTGATGAGGTCTATACCCAACTTCCTGTTGATGAGGTCTATACCCAACTTCCTGTTGATGAGGTCTATACCCAACATCCTGTTGATGAGGTCTATACCCAACTTCCTGTTGATGAAGGCATTACACCGTCTCTGAACACATTATGAGTGGGCACCTTTGGAGCTCCGCCCACGCAAGGCATTTGATTGGTTGTGACGTGTTTGCGAGGCGTTACTGATTTAAACAGCGCTTCCACCCATCTCCTTTCTACCATTACCTTCACCAGGCTGTCCATGTAAGGAAGCCTGCTTCTCCGCAAGGCTACTCTGTATGTTATTGTAAAGAGTATGTTGCGTAGGTTATGTCTTGTTGTCCCTGTGTTTGTTCTGTTGCAGGGATTTGATCCTCATCCCCACATGAGACCGGGTCTTCCAGCCAGTCTCACGTCGATATCTGGAGGAAAACCGTGAGTACCGTGTACACTCTGGGTTCTGCTCTTAGTCTGTCTGTCTGGATGTCTCTCTGAGTACCATATACACTCTGGGTTCTGCTCTTAGTCTGTCTGTCTGTCTGAGTACCATATACACTCTGGGTTCTGCTCTTAGTCTGTCTGTCTGGATGTCTCTCTGAGTACCATATACACTCTGGGTTCTGCTCTTAGTCTGTCTGTCTCTCTGAGTACCATATACACTCTGGGTTCTGCTCTTAGTCTGTCTGTCTGGATGTCTCTCTGAGTACCGTATACACTCTGGGTTCTGCTCTTAGTCTGTCTGTCTCTCTGAGTACCGTATACACTCTGGGTTCTGCTCTTAGTCTGTCTGTCTCTCTGAGTACCGTATACACTCTGGGTTCTGCTCTTAGTCTGGATGTCTCTCTGTCTGTCTCTCTGAGTACCATATACACTCTGGGTTCTGCTCTTCGTCTGTCTGTCTGTCTGTCTGTCTCTCTGAGTACCGTATACACTCTGGGTTCTGCTCTTAGTCTGTCTGTCTCTCTGAGTACCGTATACACTCTGGGTTCTGCTCTTCGTCTGTCTGTCTGTCTGTCTCTCTGAGTACCGTATACACTCTGGGTTCTGCTCTTTGTCTGTCTGTCTCTCTGAGTACCGTATACACTCTGGGTTCTGCTCTTAGTCTGTCTGTCTCTCTGAGTACCGTATACACTCTGGGTTCTGCTCTTAGTCTGTCTGTCTCTCTGAGTACCATATACACTCTGGGTTCTGCTCTTAGTCTGGATGTCTCTCTGAGTACCGTATACAATCTGGGTTCTGCTCTTCGTCTGTCTGTCTGGATGTCTGTCTGTCTGGATGTCTGTCTGAGTACCATATACACTCTGGGTTCTGCTCTTAGTCTGTCTGTCTCTCTGAGTACCGTATACAATCTGGGTTCTGCTCTTCGTCTGTCTGTCTGGATGTCTGTCTGTCTCTCTGAGTACCGTATACACTCTGGGTTCTGCTCTTAGTCTGTCTGTCTGTCTGAGTACCGTATACACTCTGGGTTCTGCTCTTCGTCTGTCTGTCTGTCTGTCTGTCTCTCTGAGTACCGTATACACTCTGGGTTCTGCTCTTAGTCTGTCTGTCTCTCTGAGTACCGTATACACTCTGGGTTCTGCTCTTAGTCTGGATGTCTCTCTGAGTACCGTATACAATCTGGGTTCTGCTCTTCGTCTGTCTGTCTGGATGTCTGTCTGAGTACCATATACACTCTGGGTTCTGCTCTTCGTCTGTCTGTCTGGATGTCTGTCTGAGTACCATATACACTCTGGGTTCTGCTCTTAGTCTGTCTGTCTGGATGTGTGTCTGTCTTTCTGTCTCCGTCTGGCTCTCTCTCTCTGGCTGTCTCTCTGTCTGGCTGTCTCTCTGTCTGTCTTGCTCTCTCTCTGTCTCTCTCTCTCTCTCCCTGTCTGTCTCTCTCTCTCCCTGTCTCTCTGGCTGTCTCTCTGGCTGTCTGTCTCTCTCCCTGTTTGTTTCTCTCTCTCCCTGTCTGTCTCTCTCTCTCTCCCTGTCTCTCTCTCTCTCTCCACGTCTGTCTCTCTCTCTCCCCGTCTGTCTCTCTCTCTCCCTGTCTGTCTCTCTCTACCTGTCTGTCTCTCTCTCTCCCTGTCTCTCTCTCCCTCCCTGTCTCTCTCTCTCTCTCTCCACGTCTGTCTCTCCCTCTCCCTGTCTGTCTGTTTCTCTCCCTCCCTGTCTGTCTCTCTCTCTCCCTGTCTCTCTCTCTCCCTGTCTCTCTCTCTCCACGTATGTTTCTCTCACTCCCCCTTCTGTCTCTCTCTACCTGTCTGTCTCTCTCTCTCCCTGTCTCTCTCTCTCTCCACGTCTGTCTCTCTCTCTCTCTCCCTGTCTGTCTGTCTCTCTCTCTCTCCCTGTCTCTCTCTCTCTCTCTCCCCCTTCTGTCTCTCCCCCCCATCTGTCTGTCTCTCTCTCTCTCCCTGTCTGTCTCTCTCTCTCCCTGTCTCTCTCTCTCTCCCTGTCTCTCTCTCTATCTCTCTCCCCGTCTGTCTCTCTCTCTCCCTGTCTCTCTCTCTCTCTCTCTCTCCCTCTCTCTCTCCCTGTCTGTCTCTCTCTCTCCCCGTCTGTCTCTCTCTCTCCCTGTCTCTCTCTCCCTGTCTGTCTCTCTCTCTCTCCCTGTCTCTCTCTCTCTCTCCCCGTCTGTCTCTCTCTCTCCCTGTCTGTCTCTCTCTCTCCCCGTCTGTCTCTCTCTCTCTCCCTGCCTCTCTCTACCTGTCTGTCTCTCTCTCTGCCTCTCTCTACCTGTCTGTCTCTCTCTCTCTGCCTCTCTCTACCTGTCAGTCACTCTCTCTCTCTCCCTGTCTCTCTCTCTCTCTCTCTCTCTCTCTCTTCATGTCTCTCTCTCTCTCCCCGTCTGTTTCTCTCTCTCCCTGTCTGTCTCTCTCTCTCTCCCCGTCTGTCTCTCTCTCTCCCCGTCTGTCTCTCTCTCTCCCCGTCGGTCTCTCTCTCTCTCTCCCCGTCTGTCTCTCTCTCTCCCTGTCTCTCTCTCTCTCTCCCCGTATGTCTCTCTCTCTCTCCCCGTCTGTCTCTCTCTCTCCCTGTCTCTCTCGCTCTCTCCCCGTCTGTCTCTCTCTCTCTCCCTGTCTGTCTCTCTCTCTCCCTGTCTCTCTCTCTCTCCCCGTCTGTCTCTCTCTGTCCGTCTTAGATGGTCCTTCAGTCCTACGCTACCTATCTCTTAGAATAACAATAATCAGGGTCATGTTCATTACTGTAACAAAACCTCTTGCAATGGAAAGTTAGTGTTTGTTATTGGATAACTCCAACTAGTCCCTTCCTGTTTCAGTCCGTTTTCTTCCATTTGGTACCAAATGAACACTACCCAGCAGTACTAACGAGAGCCTATGGCTCATCTTCCAGAGCCTACTCCTTCCACGTGAGTGCGGACGGCCAGATGCAGCCGGTACCGTTCCCTCCGGACGCCCTGGTAGGCCCGGGGATTCCCCGGCACGCCCGTCAGATCAACACGCTGAGCCACGGCGAGGTGGTGTGTGCCGTCACCATATCCAACCCAACCAGACACGTCTACACAGGAGGGAAAGGCTGTGTCAAGATCTGGGACATCAGCCAACCGGGCAGCAAGAGTCCTGTCTCTCAACTAGACTGTCTGGTGAGGACAATATTATACTATATAATACTATGGAATATCTAGGACATACGCCAGTCAACAAGAGTCCTGTCTCTCAACTAGACTGTCTGGTGAGGACAATATTATACTATATAATACTATATAATACTATGGAATATCTAGGACATCAGCCAGTCATCAAGAGTCCTGTCTCTCAACTAGACTGTCTGGTGAGGACAATATTATACTATATAACACTATATAATACTATATAATACTATGGAATATCTAGGACATACGCCAGTCAACAAGAGTCCTGTCTCTCAACTAGACTGTCTGGTGAGGACAATATTATACTATATAACACTATATAATACTATATAATACTATGGAATATCTAGGACATACGCCAGTCAACAAGAGTCCTGTCTCTCAACTAGACTGTCTGGTGAGGACAATATTATACTATATAATACTATATAATACTATGGAATATCTAGG
>NC_092150.1:3541238-3611238 GCF_045791955.1 Oncorhynchus clarkii lewisi
TTAATACCTATATATATAATAATAATAATAATACCTATATATATAATAATAATATTAATACCTATATATAATAATATTAATACCTATATATATAATAATAATATTAATACCTATATATATAATAATAATATTAATACCTATATATATAATAATAATAATACCTATATATATAATAATAATACTAATACCTATATATATAATAATAATAATAATACCTATATATATAATAATAATAATAATACCTATATATATAATAATAATATTAATACCTATATATATAATAATCATATTAATACCTATATATATAATAATACTAATACCTATATATATAATAATAATATTAATACCTATATATATAATAATACTAATACCTATATATATAATAATACTAATACCTATATATATAATAATAATATTAATACCTATATATATAATAATAATATTAATACCTATATATATAATAATAATAATACCTATATATATAATATTAATATTAATACATATATATATAATAATAATATTAATACCTATATATATAATAATAATAATACCTATATATATAATAATAATATTAATACCTATATATATAATAATAATATTAATACCTATATATATAATAATACTAATACCTATATATATAATAATAATATTAATACCTATATATATAATAATAATATTAATACCTATATATATAATAATAATATTAATACCTATATATATAATAATAATATTAATACCTATATATATAATAATAATACTAATACCTATATATATAATAATAATAATACCTATATATATAATAATAATATTAATACATATATATATAATATTAATATTAATACATATATATATAATAATAATATTAATACCTATATATATAATAATAATATTAATACATATATATATAATAATAATATTAATACCTATATATATAATAATAATATTAATACCTATATATATAATAATACTAATACCTATATATATAATAATAATATTAATACCTATATATATAATAATAATATTAATACCTATATATATAATAATAATATTAATACCTATATATATAATAATAATATTAATACCTATATATATAATAATACTAATACCTATATATATAATAATACTAATACCTATATATATAATAATAATACTAATACCTATATATATAATAATAATATTATTTTATTTATTTATTTTTATTTTACCTTTATTTAACCAGGTAGGCAAGTTGAGAACAAGTTCTCATTTACAATTGCGACCTGGCCAAGATAAAGCAAAGCAGTTCGACAGATACAACAACACAGAGTTACACATGGAGTAAAACAAACATACAGTCAATAATAAAGTATAAACAAGTCTATATACAATGTGAGCAAATGAGGTGAGAAGGGAGGTAAAGGCAAAAAAAGGCCTTGGTGGCAAGGTAAATACAATATAGCAAGTAAAACACTGGAATGGTAGTTTTGCAATGGAAGAATGTGCAAAGTAGAAATAAAAATAATGGGGTGCAAAGGAGCAAAATAAATAAATAAATTAAATACAGTTGGGAAAGAGGTAGTTGATAGGGCTAAATTATATGTGGGCTATGTACAGGTGCAGTAATCTGTGAGCTGCTCTGACAGTTGGTGCTTAAAGCTAGTGAGGGAGATAAGTGTTTCCAGTTTCAGAGATTTTTGTAGTTCGTTCCAGTCATTGGCAGCAGAGAACTGGAAAGAGAGGCGGCCAAAGAAAGAATTGGTTTTGGGGGTGACTAGAGAGATATACCTGCTGGAGCGTGTGCTACAGGTGGGAGATGCTTTGGTGACCAGCGAGCTGAGATAAGGGGGGACTTTACCTAGCAGGGTCTTGTAGATGACATGGAGCCAGTGGGTTTGGCGACGAGTATGAAGCGAGGGCCAGCCAACGAGAGCGTACATATTAATACCTATATATATAATAATAATAATAATACCTATATATATAATAATAATACTAATACCTATATATATAATAATAATACTAATACCTAGCAATAAAGAAAAACAATACAGACATAATACAGATTTTTTTTTTTGTATAAGTTATTCATGACTAGAATACAGCTACTGTTGAAGTCGGAAGTTTACATCATTAATTAATCACTAAAACTAGTTTACATACACTTAGGTTAGGAGTCACTAAAACTAGTTTACATACACTTAGGTTAGGAGTCACTAAAACTAGTTTACATCATTAATTAATCACTAAAACTAGTTTACATCATTAATTAATCACTAAAACTAGTTTACATCATTAATTAATCACTAAAACTAGTTTACATCATTAATTAATCACTAAAACTAGTTTACATCATTAATTAATCACTAAAACTAGTTTACATCATTAATTAATCACTAAAACTAGTTTACATCATTAATTAATCACTAAAACTAGTTTACATCATTAATTAATCACTAAAACTAGTTTACATCATTAATTAATCACTAAAACTAGTTTACATCATTAATTAATCACTAAAACTAGTTTACATCATTAATTAATCACTAAAACTAGTTTACATCATTAATTAATCACTAAAACTAGTTTACATCATTAATTAATCACTAAAACTAGTTTACATCATTAATTAATCACTAAAACTAGTTTACATCATTAATTAATCACTAAAACTAGTTTACATCATTAATTAATCACTAAAACTAGTTTACATCATTAATTAATCACTAAAACTAGTTTACATCATTAATTAATCACTAAAACTAGTTTACATCATTAATTAATCACTAAAACTAGTTTACATCATTAATTAATCACTAAAACTAGTTTACAAACACTTAGGTTAGGAGTCATTAAAACTAGTTTACATCATTAATTAATCACTAAAACTAGTTTACAAACACTTAGGTTAGGAGTCATTAAAACTAGTTTACATCATTAATTAATTACTAAAACTAGTTTACATCATTAATTAATCACTAAAACTAGTTTACATCATTAATTAATCACTAAAACTAGTTTACATCATTAATTAATCACTAAAACTAGTTTACATCATTAATTAATCACTAAAACTAGTTTACATCATTAATTAATCACTAAAACTAGTTTACATCATTAATTAATCACTAAAACTAGTTTACATCATTAATTAATCACTAAAACTAGTTTACATCATTAATTAATCACTAAAACTAGTTTACATCATTAATTAATCACTAAAACTAGTTTACATCATTAATTAATCACTAAAACTAGTTTACATCATTAATTAATCACTAAAACTAGTTTACATCATTAATTAATCACTAAAACTAGTTTACATCATTAATTAATCACTAAAACTAGTTTACATCATTAATTAATCACTAAAACTAGTTTACATCATTAATTAATCACTAAAACTAGTTTACATCATTAATTAATCACTAAAACTAGTTTACATCATTAATTAATCACTAAAACTAGTTTACATCATTAATTAATCACTAAAACTAGTTTACATCATTAATTAATCACTAAAACTAGTTTACATCCACTTAGGTTAGGAGTCACTAAAACTAGTTTACATCCACTGAGGTTAGGAGTCACTAAAACTAGTTTACATCATTAATTAATCACTAAAACCAGTTTACATCCACTTAGGTTAGGAGTCACTAAAACTAGTTTACATCCACTGAGGTTAGGAGTCATTAAAACTAGTTTACATCATTAATTAATCACTAAAACTAGTTTACATCCACTTAGGTTAGGAGTCACTAAAACTAGTTTACATCATTAATTAATCACTAAAACTAGTTTACATCATTAATTAATCACTAAAACTAGTTTACATCATTAATTAATCACTAAAACTAGTTTACATCCACTTAGGTTAGGAGTCACTAAAACTAGTTTACATCCACTGAGGTTAGGAGTCATTAAAACTAGTTTACATCATTAATTAATCACTAAAACTAGTTTACATCCACTTAGGTTAGGAGTCACTAAAACTAGTTTACATCCACTGAGGTTAGGAGTCACTAAAACTAGTTTACATCATTAATTAATCACTAAAACCAGTTTACATCCACTTAGGTTAGGAGTCACTAAAACTAGTTTACATCCACTGAGGTTAGGAGTCACTAAAACCAGTTTACATCCACTTAGGTTAGGAGTCACTAAAACTAGTTTACATCATTAATTAATCACTAAAACCAGTTTACATCCACTTAGGTTAGGAGTCACTAAAACCAGTTTACATCCACTTAGGTTAGGAGTCACTAAAACTAGTTTACATCCACTGAGGTTAGGAGTCATTAAAACTAGTTTACATCATTAATTAATCACTAAAACTAGTTTACATCCACTTAGGTTAGGAGTCACTAAAACTAGTTTACATCCACTGAGGTTAGGAGTCATTAAAACTAGTTTACATCATTAATTAATCACTAAAACCAGTTTACATCCACTTAGGTTAGGAGTCACTAAAACTAGTTTACATCCACTGAGGTTAGGAGTCATTAAAACTAGTTTACATCATTAATTAATCACTAAAACCAGTTTACATCCACTTAGGTTAGGAGTCACTGAAACTAGTTTACATCCACTGAGGTTAGGAGTCATTAAAACTAGTTTACATCATTAATTAATCACTAAAACCAGTTTACATCCACTTAGGTTAGGAGTCACTAAAACTAGTTTACATCCACTGAGGTTAGGAGTCATTAAAACTAGTTTACATCATTAATTAATCACTAAAACTAGTTTACATCATTAATTAATCACTAAAACTAGTTTACATCATTAATTAATCACTAAAACTAGTTTACATCATTAATTAATCACTAAAACTAGTTTACATCATTAATTAATCACTAAAACTAGTTTACATCATTAATTAATCACTAAAACTAGTTTACATCATTAATTAATCACTAAAACTAGTTTACATCATTAATTAATCACTAAAACTAGTTTACATCATTAATTAATCACTAAAACTAGTTTACATCATTAATTAATCACTAAAACTAGTTTACATCATTAATTAATCACTAAAACTAGTTTACATCATTAATTAATCACTAAAACTAGTTTACATCATTAATTAATCACTAAAACTAGTTTACATCATTAATTAATCACTAAAACTAGTTTACATCATTAATTAATCACTAAAACTCGTTTACATCATTAATTAATCACTAAAACTAGTTTACATCATTAATTAATCACTAAAACTAGTTTACATCCACTTAGGTTAGGAGTCACTAAAACTAGTTTACATCCACTGAGGTTAGGAGTCACTAAAACTAGTTTACATCATTAATTAATCACTAAAACCAGTTTACATCCACTTAGGTTAGGAGTCACTAAAACTAGTTTACATCCACTGAGGTTAGGAGTCATTAAAACTAGTTTACATCATTAATTAATCACTAAAACTAGTTTACATCCACTTAGGTTAGGAGTCACTAAAACTAGTTTACATCATTAATTAATCACTAAAACTAGTTTACATCATTAATTAATCACTAAAACTAGTTTACATCATTAATTAATCACTAAAACTAGTTTACATCCACTTAGGTTAGGAGTCACTAAAACTAGTTTACATCCACTGAGGTTAGGAGTCATTAAAACTAGTTTACATCATTAATTAATCACTAAAACTAGTTTACATCCACTTAGGTTAGGAGTCACTAAAACTAGTTTACATCCACTGAGGTTAGGAGTCACTAAAACTAGTTTACATCATTAATTAATCACTAAAACCAGTTTACATCCACTTAGGTTAGGAGTCACTAAAACTAGTTTACATCCACTGAGGTTAGGAGTCACTAAAACCAGTTTACATCCACTTAGGTTAGGAGTCACTAAAACTAGTTTACATCATTAATTAATCACTAAAACCAGTTTACATCCACTTAGGTTAGGAGTCACTAAAACCAGTTTACATCCACTTAGGTTAGGAGTCACTAAAACTAGTTTACATCCACTGAGGTTAGGAGTCATTAAAACTAGTTTACATCATTAATTAATCACTAAAACTAGTTTACATCCACTTAGGTTAGGAGTCACTAAAACTAGTTTACATCCACTGAGGTTAGGAGTCATTAAAACTAGTTTACATCATTAATTAATCACTAAAACCAGTTTACATCCACTTAGGTTAGGAGTCACTAAAACTAGTTTACATCCACTGAGGTTAGGAGTCATTAAAACTAGTTTACATCATTAATTAATCACTAAAACCAGTTTACATCCACTTAGGTTAGGAGTCACTAAAACTAGTTTACATCCACTGAGGTTAGGAGTCATTAAAACTAGTTTACATCATTAATTAATCACTAAAACCAGTTTACATCCACTTAGGTTAGGAGTCACTAAAACTAGTTTACATCCACTGAGGTTAGGAGTCATTAAAACTAGTTTACATCATTAATTAATCACTAAAACTAGTTTACATCATTAATTAATCACTAAAACTAGTTTACATCATTAATTAATCACTAAAACTAGTTTACATCATTAATTAATCACTAAAACTAGTTTACATCATTAATTAATCACTAAAACTAGTTTACATCATTAATTAATCACTAAAACTAGTTTACATCATTAATTAATCACTAAAACTAGTTTACATCATTAATTAATCACTAAAACTAGTTTACATCATTAATTAATCACTAAAACTAGTTTACATCATTAATTAATCACTAAAACTAGTTTACATCATTAATTAATCACTAAAACTAGTTTACATCATTAATTAATCACTAAAACTAGTTTACATCATTAATTAATCACTAAAACTAGTTTACATCATTAATTAATCACTAAAACTAGTTTACATCATTAATTAATCACTAAAACTAGTTTACATCATTAATTAATTACTAAAACTAGTTTACATCATTAATTAATCACTAAAACTAGTTTACATACACTTAGGTTAGGAGTCATTAAAACTAGTTTACATACACTTAGGTTAGGAGTCATTAAAACTAGTTTACATCCACTGAGGTTAGGAGTCACTAAAACTAGTTTACATCATTAATTAATCACTAAAACTAGTTTACATCATTAATTAATCACTAAAACTAGTTTACATCATTAATTAATCACTAAAACTAGTTTACATCATTAATTAATCACTAAAACTAGTTTACATCATTAATTAATCACTAAAACTAGTTTACATCATTAATTAATCACTAAAACTAGTTTACATACACTTAGGTTGGAGTCATTAAAACTAGTTTACATCCACTTAGGTTGGAGTCACTAAAACTAGTTTACATCATTAATTAATCACTAAAACTAGTTTACATACACTTAGGTTAGGAGTCATTAAAACTAGTTTACATACACTTAGGTTAGGAGTCACTAAAACTAGTTTACATACACTTAGGTTGGAGTCACTAAAACTAGTTTACATCATTAATTAATCACTAAAACTAGTTTACATCATTAATTAATCACTAAAACTAGTTTACATACACTTAGGTTAGGAGTCACTAAAACTAGTTTACATACACTTAGGTTGGAGTCACTAAAACTAGTTTACATCATTAATTAATCACTAAAACTAGTTTACATCATTAATTAATCACTAAAACTAGTTTACATACACTTAGGTTAGGAGTCACTAAAACTAGTTTACATACACTTAGGTTGGAGTCACTAAAACTAGTTTACATCATTAATTAATCACTAAAACTAGTTTACATCATTAATTAATCACTAAAACTAGTTTACATACACTTAGGTTAGGAGTCACTAAAACTAGTTTACATACACTTAGGTTGGAGTCATTAAAACTAGTTTACATCATTAATTAATCACTAAAACTAGTTTACATCATTAATTAATCACTAAAACTAGTTTACATCATTAATTAATCACTAAAACTAGTTTACATCCACTTAGGTTGGAGTCATTAAAACTAGTTTACATACACTGAGGTTGGAGTCATTAAAACTAGTTTACATCCACTTAGGTTGGAGTCATTAAAACTAGTTTACATACACTTAGGTTGGAGTCATTAAAACTAGTTTACATACACTGAGGTTGGAGTCATTAAAACTAGTTTACATACACTTAGGTTGGAGTCATTAAAACTAGTTTACATCCACTTAGGTTAGGAGTCACTAAAACTAGTTTACATACACTTAGGTTGGAGTCATTAAAACTAGTTTACATACACTTAGGTTAGGAGTCATTAAAACTAGTTTACATACACTTAGGTTAGGAGTCATTAAAACTAGTTTACATACACTTAGGTTAGGAGTCATTAAAACTAGTTTACCTCCACTTAGGTTGGAGTCATTAAAACTAGTTTACATACACTTAGGTTGGAGTCATTAAAACTAGTTTTTCAACCACTCCACAAATTTCTTGTTGACAAACTATAGTTTTGGCGAGTCGGTTAGGACATCTACTTTGTGCATGACACAAGTCATTTTTCCAACAATTGTTTCCAGACAGATTTTTTCACTTATAATTCACTGTATCACAATTCCAGTGGGTCAGAAGTTTACATACACTAAGTTGAATGTGCCTTTAAACAGCTTGGAAAATTCCAGAAAATTATATCATGGCTTTAGATGCTTCTGATAGACTAATTGACATAATTTGAGTCAATTGGGGGTGTACCTGTGGATGTATTTCAAGGCCTACCTTCAAACTCAGTGCCTCCTTGCTTGACATAATGGGAAAATCAAAAGAAATCAGCCAAGACCTCAGAAAAAAAATTGTGGACCTCCACAAGTCTGCTTCATCTTTGGGAGCAATTTCCAAACGCCTGAAGGTACCACGTTCATCTGTACAAACAATAGTACGCAAGTATAAACACCATGGGATCACGCAGCCGTCATACCACTCAAGAAGGAGACACGTTCTGTCTCCTATAGATTACCGTACTTTGGTGCGAAAAGTGCAAATCAATCCCAGAACAACAGCAAAGGACCTTGTGAAGATGCTGGAGGAAACAGGTACAAAAGTATCTATATCCACAGTAAAACGAGTCCTATATCGACATAACCTGAATGGCCGCTCAGCAAGGAAGAAGCCACTGCTCCAAAACTGCCATAAAAAAACAAGACTATGGTTTGCAACTGACCATTGGGACAAAGATTGTACTTTTTGGAGCAATATCCTCTGGTCTAATGAAACTGTTTGGCCATAATGACCATCGTTATGTTTGGAGGAAAAAGGGGGAGGCTTGCAAGCTGAAGAACACCACCCCAACCTTGAAGCACGGGGGTGGCAGCATCATGTTGTGGGGTTCTTGGCTGCAGGAGGGACTGGTGCACTTCACAAAATAGATGGCATCATGAGGAGGAAAATGACGTGGATATATTGAAGCAACATCTCAAGACATCAGTCAGGAAGTTAAAACTTGGTCGCAAATGGGTCTTCCAAATGGAAAATGACCCCAAGCATACTTCCAAAGTTGTGGCAAAATGGCTTAAGGACAACAAAGTCAAGGTATTGGAGTGGCCATCACAAAGCCCTGACCTCAGTCCCATAGAAAATTTGTGGGCAGGACTGAAAAAGCGTGTGTGAGCAAGGAGGCCTACAAACCTGACTCCGTTACACCAGCTCTGTCAAATGCTCTCCATCCAACCTCACTGAGCTCGAGCTGTTTTGCAAGGAGGAATGGGAAAAAATGTCAGTCTCTCGATGTGCAAAACTGATAATCGCAGCAAAAGGTGGCGCTACAAAGCATTAACTTAAGGGGGCTGAATAATTTTGCACGCCCAATTTTTCAGTTTTTGATTTGTTAAAAAAGTTTTAAATATCCAATAAATGTCGTTCCACTTCATGATTGTGTCCCACTTGTTGTTGATTCTTCACAAAAAAATACAGTTTTATATCTTTATGTTTGAAGCCTGAAATGTGGCAAAAGGTCGCAAAGTTCAAGGGGGCCGAATACTTTCGCAAGGCACTGTACATATGAAGTGGACAGTAGTAGTTAAATAGGACAGGTCTTGACTAGAATACAGTATATACATATGAAGTGGACAGTAGTAGTTAAATAGGACAGGCCTTGACTAGAATACAGTATATACATAAGAAGTGGGTAAAGCAGTATGTAAACATTATTAAAGTGACCAGTGTTCAATGACTCTCTGTACATAGGGCAGCAGTCTAAGGTTCAGGTTAGAATTCTGGGTGGTTGCCGGATAGTAACAATAACTAGAATTCAGGGCACTGGGCGGAGGCTGGCTTGTGGAGACTATTTAACATTCTGATGGCCTGGAGAAAGAACCTGTTTCTCAGTCTCAGCTTTGATGTACCTGTACTGACTCCTCCTTCTAGATGGTAGCAGGGTGAACAGGCCGTGTCTCGGGTGGCTGAGGTCCTTGATGATCTTCTAGATGGTAGAGGGGTGAACAGGCCGTGGCTCTGGTGTCTGAGGTCCTTGATGATCTTCTAGATGGTATCAGGGTGAACAGGCCGTGTCTCGGGTGGCTGAGGTCCTTGATGATCTACTAGATGGTAGCAGGGTGAACAGGCCGTGTCTCGGGTGGCTGAGGTCCTTGATGATCTTCTAGATGGTATCAGGGTGAACAGGCCGTGTCTCGGGCGGCTGAGGTCCTTGATGATCTTCTAGATGGTAGCTTTGATATGTGCTGAGAGAAGGACAGTGTCCCGTCTAGCCATACTCCCAAGTACTTGTATGAGGTGACTACCTCAAGCTCTAAACCCTCAGAGGTAGTAATGACACCTGTGGGAAGAGGGGCATTCTTCTTACGAAACCACATGACCTTTGTTTTGGAGGTGTTCAGAACAAGGCTAAGGGAAGAGAAAGCTTGTTGGACACTAAGAAAGCTTTGTTGTAGAGCATTTAGCACAAAATCCAGGGAGAGGCCAGCCAGCTGAGTATAAGACTGTATCATCTGCATATAAATGGATGAGTGAGCTTCCTACTGTCTGAGCTATGTTGTTGATATAAATTGAGAAGAGCCTGGGGTAAGATTGAGCCTTGGGGTACTCCCTTGGTGACAGGCAGTGGCTGAGACAGCAGATTTTCTGCACTCTTTGAGAGAGGTAGTTAGCAAACCAGGCCAAAGACCCCTCAGAGAGACACCAATACTCCTTAGCCGGCCCACAAGAATGGAATGGTCTACCGTATCAAAAGCTTTGGCCAAGTCAATAAAAATAGCAGCACAACATTGCTTAGAATCAAGGACAATGGTGACATCATTGAGGACCTTTAATAATCCTTCCATAACCTGAGCGGAAACCAGATTGCATACCAGAGGGAACACTATAGACATCAAGAAAGCCGGTCAGTTTATCATTTTTAGTTTTTTATTATCAAGTTTTTTTTAACTTTTGATAAACAAAATATAAATAACAGTTAGGATCAGCTTGATCTCCCCCTTTAAATAAAGGACCCACCGAGAGTGATATCTATACAGCTGGCCCCGTCCGTATTGCCTTCCAAGCAATGGGAACCTCCTCAGAAATGAGAGACAGGTTAAAAAGGTCATAGATAGGCTTGGCGATGATAGGGGCAGCAACCTTAAAGAAGAAAGGGTGTAAACCGTCTGACCCAGATGTTTTTTTGGGAGGTCACCTCGGACTTTAGCACATCAGACTCAGTGACTGCCTGCAGGGTGAAACTTTGTAGCAGGGCAGGGGAAAAAGAGGGAGAAGCATCGGGGATAGACACATTAGAAGGGGTGGGAGATGAGGATATGTTGGACGGGCAAGGAGGCTGAGTCAAATAGGAATCCTGACTTAATGAAGTGGTGATTAAAAAGCTCAGCCATGTGCTCCTTGTCAGTAACAACAGCATAATTAACATTAAGGGATATGGGCAGCTGTGAGGAAGAGGGTTTATTCTCCAGGTCTTTAACCGTTTTCCAGAACTTCTTGGGGTTAGACCCACAGAGAGAGAACTGCTCCTTAAAGTAACTAACTTTGGCCTTGCGGATCTCCTGACTTATTTCTCATTTTCCTGAACAATAGCCAGTCAGCTTGAGGCCGTATGCCTTTCGCCAAATGCAGTTCTTTAGGTCACAGACGAACCAGCGGCTGAACCTTTTTTGAATTCTCATTTTCTCTATGGGGGCGCGTTTCTTAACAATACCACTGAAAATATCAGAAAAGAAGGCCCAAGCGTCTTCGACAGAAGGGAATCAAGCTGATTCTATACCATTTTACAGTTTTTTAGCAAGCGTCTATGGCAAATCAGGACAGGTCGTTTCACTGAGCAGCCATTACGAACACAGGCTGTAAAACAGTGATCACTAAGGTCATTACAGAAAACACCAGACTGATACCTGTCGTGTCTTTGGCACCGCCTGCAAGGGAGAAATCATCATTAAATTGGCATCATTAAAATGAAGACTGTTATTTTATCAAATCAATTCTCTGTAATTATTATTACCTGATTAAACTAATCATGTAAATGTAATTAACTAGGAAGTCCATAACCAAGGAAAATATTCAGATTACAAAGTTATAATTCTCCTAATATAACTTCAGATATTTTAATATCTTAATATCAATTAGTCTTCTAATTAATGAATTATTCTTTACCTCACCTTGGTCTCATTCCAAACGTCGTAAATGGTTGGCTATCTGCACGAACCCAGTCTTCACTATAAATCATCCATACATCAATTGTCTCAATAATTTATTTATTAACTAACTAAATAATCACAGAAATGCATAAACAAACAAAGTAGAGATGGTTACAAGGAAATGATAGGGGATGGATGTTCCCTAGTGGGCTAAACCGGTATGGCGGCTTGGTAGACAGACACTACACAGTTGATAATTCTAACAATTGAAATGCTAATCCTTTGCACATGAACGCTCACTCATTCGGGAATAATTGCAATCAATACATATGTTTACACTCAGTATGTCATCGTGATCTCTGTTGGAATCGTCCTTTCCTGTTGGAAAGTTCATCCGCCCGTCTTTCGTGGTTAGAATGGATACTTCAGAGTCCCATTCAGAAATGTTCTTATAGAATAGATGTTTCGGGCGGTTGTCGGCCTTCGCATTCAATGGTACACAATTCCTATTAGCTGCAGACTAGTAATTAGTATCGAAGATATGCTCTTATTCTGTCAGAATCGATAGTCTCAAGAGTTTCAACAACCATTACAACCGTAGCTTACGCTCAGGTTTTATGGTCTCGACTCAAACCTTAGCCCTCTCGGTAATCGAGGTAAGCTTGGTCTCAAGGGAAATTCCCACGGTGGGGGTTATATCTAGAACAGTAGGAAAGGGCTGTGCTCATGGGGCGGGCCTATGACTTAGTTAAACTCCCAAGGGAATTGGAGTTTCCTTCATTAAACAGTTTAAAATCACATGACATAATTTCACAAATAGTTTAATCTTTACTCATTCATTTTATACAACAATTAGATGCAAACATCATAACTGAGACTCTTGTATAAACAGAGTTATGGTAATGCAGCTGTATTGTCTCTCATGAGTTAAACGAAATGGACCAGTTTGTAGCAGGATTCTCCCTCGACTGTGTACACATTCTCCAAAACATGGACATTGTTCAATTCTCAAGTTCTATGATGGAGAAGAGGTTCCTTTGTTCTCCTGTGAAACCTTCTCTCTATACTGCCTGGCCATCAGGAGAGAGACTCCTCTAGGAATGTATGACCTGCGATAACAGAGCCTGGGGGAAGAGAGAGGCAGTGAGAGAGAGGGGGGAGTGGTGCTCGCTATACCCAAAGAGGGCCACGTCATGACATACCTATCAGGATTATTTGTGAGGATAACAGAGGAGAGTAGCATTTTCTGGGTGTTTGGAGTCATACCTTGTGGGATTGGTGATAATCTGAGAAAAGATTTAGGGAGTACCATTGCTTTAGGACTTGGTCAGGTGGTTTAAGCATGTCCCAGTTTAGGTCACCTAGCAGGACAAATTCAGACTTGGTGTAAGGGGCCAGGAGAGAGCTTAGGGCAGGTAGGGTACAGGCCGGTGCTAATGGAGGACGAAAACACCCCGCAACAGTCAACAAAGAGATATTTGAAAGTTGAATGATTAAAACCAGCAAATCAAATTGTTTGGGGACAGACTTGGTGGAGACAACTGAACACTGAAGGTGATCCTTGGTAAAGATTGCCACTCCTCCACCTTTGGAAGATCTGTCTTGCTGGAAAAGGTTATAACCAGAAAGGTTAACATCAGTATTCAAAACACTCTTTCTTAACCACGTCTCAGTAACGACCAACACATCTGGATTGGAGCTCTGAACCCACACTTTCATTAACCACGTCTCAGTAACGACCAACACATCTGGATTGGAGCTGGGAACCCACACTTTCAGTCGATCCGTTTGAGGTAATTAGCAGAAAGAGCAGAAATCAGTGAAGCAGATATCAGAGCACAAGTCCGATTTGGGGCTAACAACAGTAGATGGGCCAGGGTGTACATGCCAGGGTGTACATGCCAGGGTGTACATGCACATTTCAAGATATCATCCAAGGTAATATAATCAAGGCACGGCAGAGGACAGGGAGAGCTCTGCAGTGCTGATTTATGACTGAATGTGCAACAGATGACAACAAGATCATATTGTACAGCAATTTTATCAGGTAACATGAATACAAAGCCGGCTAGAGGTGGTTAGAATAGGATGGGAGGCCAAAAGTCTGTGTAACCAATAGAGAGTTAGAGTCCCGAGTGTGGGAACAAACATAATCTGTCCCACGGTTGGGTAAAGAAAAGTTCATAGTCAACAAATTATGAGATGGAGGCAAATAGCAAAATGCACAAGAAAAAAATTAAATATATAAAGACTTGGGGCTGTAAGTTCAGAGTCTCCTGACACTTGTTGGGCCCAAAGGCCTTTTACTTCACAACTTAGTGCTGATTGTATTTGTACAGGTTGGACTCAGGACTCAGCTGTTTGTTGTCTAGAGTATATTAGAGTATTTTCCTCCGTATAACTTGGGGAAAATAAAACCTTGGAAGCATTAATCTCTCCACATGCGGCTTGGGATTCTGCCTGGGCCGGCAGCCTTGCGACGGTTAACATGCCTAAATTACTTACGTTGGCCACGGAGAATAAAAGCACACGGTCCTTGTGAGCGTTCAGGCTCGCGTTGACGGCTTGATGTTTTCCTTTTGAAGCGGGCAAAGAAGGTGTTTAGCTCGTCCGGGAGGCGTCGGTGCCCGCGACATGGCTCACTTTCCCTTTGTAATCCGTGATTGTCTGGAGTCCCTCCTACATACGTCTAAGCGTCTGAGCCTTTTGAATTGCGACTCTACTTTTGTCTTTGTACTGTCGTATTGCCTTACGGAGGTCATAGCTGGTCTGTTTGTAAACCTAGGTGTTCCCAAGCGGCTGCCATTTATGTTACGGTGAGTGAATGAGGACCCAAAAGCGAACTAACTTAAACAGAGCTTCTTTAATAACCAAACATAGGTAGGCTCAGATAGACCGGCAGATTCGGACAGGACAGGACAAGGTTACAGCAAACATGACGATAGTCTGGCTCAGGCATGAAACACAACAAACAAGAATCCGACAAGGACAGGAACAGAAACAGAGAGAGATATAGGGACCTAATCAGAGGGAAAATGGAACAGGTGGGAAACGGGGTGAATGGGTAGTCAGAGGAGACAAGGAACAGCTGGTGGAAAGCGGGGGAGAAAAGGTAACCTAACAACGACCAGCAGAGGGAGACAGGGTGAAGGGAAAGGACAGAGACAAGACACAACATGACAGTACATGACAGTACCCCCCCACTCACCGAGCGCCTCCTGGCGCACTCGAGGAGGAAACCTGGCGGCAACGGAGGAAATCCTCGATCAGCGCACGGTCCAGCACGTCCCGAGAGGGAACCCAACTCCTCTCCTCAGGACCGTACCCCTCCCAATCTACGAGGTACTGGTGACCACGGCCCCGAGGACGCATGTCCAAAATTCTACGGACCCTGTAGATGGGTGCGCCCTCGACAAGGATGGGGGGGGGGGGGGGGGGAAGACGAGCGGGGGCGCGAAGGACGGGCTTGATGCAGGAGACATGGAAGACCGGGTGGACGCGACGAAGGTATCGCGGAAGAAGAAGTCGAACTGCGACAGGATTAATGACCCGAGAAATACGGAACGGACCAATGAACCGCGGGGTCAACTTGCGAGAAGCCGTCTTAAGGGGAAGGTTCTGAGTGGAGAGCCAAACTCTCTGACCGCGACAATATCTAGGACTCTTAGTTCTACGCTTATTAGCAGCCCTCACAGTCTGCGTCCTATAACGGCAAAGTGCAGACCTGACCCTCTTCCAGGTGCGCTCGCAACGTTGGACAAAAGCCTGAGCGGAGGGGACGCTGGACTCGGCGAACTGAGATGAGAACAGCGGAGGCTGGTACCCGAGGCTACTCTGAAAAGGAGATAGCCCGGTCGCAGACGAAGGAAGCGAGTTGTGGGCGTATTCTGCCCAGGGGAGCTGTTCTGACCAAGACGCAGGGTTACGAAAAGAAAGACTGCGTAAGATGCGACCAATAGTCTGATTGGCCCGTTCTGCTTGACCGTTAGACTGGGGGTGAAAGCCGGAAGAGAGACTGACGGAAGCCCCAATCAAACGGCAAAACTCCCTCCAAAATTGAGACGTGAATTGCGGACCTCTGTCCGAAACGACGTCTGACGGAAGGCCATGAATTCTGAAAACATTCTCGATGATGATTTGTGCCGTCTCTTTAGCAGAAGGAAGCTTAGCAAGGGGAATGAAATGAGCCGCCTTAGAGAACCTATCGACAACCGTAAGAATAACAGTCTTCCCCGCTGACGAAGGCAGTCCGGTGACAAAATCTAAGGCGATGTGAGACCACGGTCGAGAGGGAATAGGAAGCGGCCTGAGACGGCCGGCAGGAGGAGAGTTACCGGACTTAGTCTGCGCGCAGACCGAACAAGCAGCCACGAAACGACGCGTGTCATGCTCCCGGGTGGGCCACCAAAAACGCTGGCGAATGGAAGCAAGCGTACCCCGAACGCCAGGGTGGCCGGCTAACTTGGCAGAGTGAGCCCACTGAAGAACGGCCAGACGAGTAGGAACGGGAACGAAAAGAAGGTTCCTAGGACAAGCGCGCGGCGACGGAGTGTGAGTGAGCGCTTGTTTTACCTGCCTCTCAATTCCCCAGACAGTCAACCCGACAACACGCCCCTCAGGGAGAATCCCCTCGGGGTCAGTGGAGGCTACTGAAGAACTGAAGAGACGAGACAAAGCATCAGGCTTGGTGTTCTTAGAGCCCGGACGATAAGAAATCACGAACTCGAAACGAGCGAAAAACAGCGCCCAACGCGCCTGACGCGCATTAAGTCGTTTGGCAGAACGGATGTACTCAAGGTTCCTATGGTCAGTCCAAACGACAAAAGGAACGGTCGCCCCCTCCAACCACTGTCGCCATTCGCCTAGGGCTAACCGGATGGCGAGCAGTTCGCGGTTACCCACATCATAGTTACGTTCCGACGGCGACAGGCGATGAGAAAAATACGCGCATGGGTGGACCTTGTCGTCAGAGAGGGAGCGCTGAGAAAGGATGGCTCCCACGCCCACCTCTGACGCGTCAACCTCGACAACGAACTGTCTAGAGACGTCAGGTGTAACAAGGATAGGAGCGGATGTAAAACGATTCTTGAGGAGATCAAAAGCTCCCTGGGCGGAAACGGACCACTTAAAGCACGTCTTGACAGAAGTAAGGGCTGTGAGAGGAGCTGCCACCTGACCGAAATTACGGATGAAACGACGATAGAAGTTCGCGAAGCCGAGAAAGCGCTGCAGCTCGACGCGTGACTTAGGAACGGGCCAATCAATGACAGCTTGGACCTTAGCGGGATCCATCTTAATGCCTTCAGCGGAAATAACAGAACCGAGAAATGTGACGGAGGAGGCATGAAAAGTGCACTTCTCAGCCTTCACAAAAAGACAATTCTCTAAAAGGCGCTGGAGGACACGTCGAACGTGCTGAACATGAATCTGGAGTGACGGTGAAAAAATCAGGATATCGTCAAGGTAAACGAAAACAAAGATGTTCAGCATGTCTCTCAGGACATCATTGACTAATGCCTGAAAGACAGCTGGAGCGTTAGCGAGGCCGAAAGGAAGAACCCGGTATTCAAAGTGCCCTAACGGAGTGTTAAACGCCGTCTTCCACTCGTCCCCCTCCCTGATGCGCACGAGATGGTAAGCGTTACGAAGGTCCAACTTAGTGAAAAACCTGGCTCCCTGCAGGATCTCGAAGGCTGAAGACATAAGAGGAAGCGGATAACGATTCTTCACTGTTATGTCATTCAGCCCTCGATAATCTATGCAGGGGCGCAGAGACCCGTCCTTCTTCTTGACAAAAAAAAACCCTGCTCCGGCGGGAGAGGAGGAGGGGACTATGGTACCGGCGTCAAGAGCTACAGACAAATAATCTTCGAGAGCCTTACGTTCGGGAGCCGACAGAGAGTATAGTCTACCCCGGGGGGGGGTGGTTCCCGGAAGGAGATCAATACTACAATCATACGACCGGTGTGGAGGAAGAGAGGTGGCCCTGGACCGACTGAACACCGTGCGCAGATCGTGATATTCCTCCGGCACCCCTGTCAAATCACCAGGCTCCTCCTGTGAAGAAGAGACAGAGGAAACAGGAGGGATAGCAGACATTAAACATTTCACATGACAAGAGACGTTCCAGGAGAGGATAGAATTACTAGACCAATTAATGGAAGGATTATGACAAACTAGCCAGGGATGGCCCAAAACAACAGGTGTAAAAGGTGAACGAAAAATTAAAAAAGAAATGGTTTCACTATGATTACCAGAAACAGTGAGGGTTAAAGGTAGCGTCTCACGCTGAATCCTGGGGAGAGGACTACCATCCAGGGCGAACAAGGCCGTGGGCTCCTTTAACTGTCTGAGAGGAATGTCATGTTCCCGAGCCCAGGTCTCGTCCATAAAACAGCCCTCCGCCCCAGAGTCTATTAAGGCACTGCAGGAAGCTGACGAACCGGTCCAGCGTAGATGGACCGACAAGGTAGTGCAGGATCTTGAAGGAGAGACAGGAGTAGTAGCGCTCACCAGTAGCCCTCCGCTTACTGACGAGCTCTGGCCTTTTACTGGACATGAAGTGACAAAATGACCAGCGGAACCGCAATAGAGACAGAGGCGGTTGGTGATTCTCCGTTCCCTCTCCTTAGTCGAGATGCGGATACCTCCCAGCTGCATGGGCTCAGCACCCGAGCCGGCAGAGGAAGATGGTAGTGATGCGGAGAGGGGGGCGACGGAGAGCGCGAGCTCCTTTCCACGAGCTCGGTGACGAAGATCAACCCGTCGCTCAATGCGAATAGCGAGTTCAATCAAGGAATCCACGCTGGAAGGAACCTCCCGGGAGAGAATCTCATCCTTTACCTCTGCGCGGAGACCCTCCAGAAGACGAGCGAGCAAGGCCGGCTCGTTCCAGCCACTGGAGACAGCAAGAGTGCGAAACTCAATAGAGTAGTCTGTTATGGATCGATTGCCTTGACATAGGGAAGACAGGGCCCTGGAAGCCTCCTCCCCAAAAACAGATCGATCAAAAACCCGTATCATCTCCTCCTTAAAGTCCTGATACTGGTTAGTACACTCAGCCCTTGCCTCCCAGATTGCCGTGCCCCACTCACGAGCCCGTCCAATAAGGAGAGATATGACGTAGGCGACACGAGCAGTGCTCCTGGAGTAAGTGTTGGGCTGGAGAGAAAACACAATATCACACTGGGTGAGGAACGAGCGGCATTCAGTGGGCTCCCCAGAGTAACACGGCGGGTTATTGATTCTGGGCTCCGGAGATTCGAAAGCCCTGGAAGTGGCCGGTGGATCGAGGCGGAGATGGTGAACCTGTTCTGTGAGGTTGGAGACTTGGGTGGCCAGGGTCTCAACGGCATGTCGAGCAGCAGACACTTCCTGCTCGTGTCTGCCTAGCATCGCTCCCTGGATCCCGACGGCTGAGTGGAGAGGATCCGAAGTCGCTGGGTCCATTCTTGGTCGGATTCTTCTGTTACGGTGAGTGAATGAGGACCCAAAAGCGAACTAACTTAAACAGAGCTTCTTTAATAACCAAACATAGGTAGGCTCAGATAGACCGGCAGATTCGGACAGGACAGGACAAGGTTACAGCAAACATGACGATAGTCTGGCTCAGGCATGAAACACAACAAACAAGAATCCGACAAGGACAGGAACAGAAACAGAGAGAGATATAGGGACCTAATCAGAGGGAAAATGGAACAGGTGGGAAACGGGGTGAATGGGTAGTCAGAGGAGACAAGGAACAGCTGGTGGAAAGCGGGGGAGAAAAGGTAACCTAACAACGACCAGCAGAGGGAGACAGGGTGAAGGGAAAGGACAGAGACAAGACACAACATGACAGTACATGACAATTTATCCGCCGTTACTGGTTTGGATAAGTTGTAATCATCACTGAACAACATGTTGGTCCCGGAAGGGAGAGTAGCAAGGATTCAGGGTCCGTGTTTTCGTGTAGCACGAGATGGATTGATACAAGTTTTACCTCAGATCTATTCTATTAAAGTCCCAAGCTACAATAAATGTGGCCTCACAGTTTCCACTTTGCACAAACAGTTCCTTTGGAAAGTATTCAGACTCCTTGACTTTTTTTTTAACGTTACAGCCTTATTCTAAAATGTATTTAAAAAATATATATATATATTCTCAGCAATCTATGCACAATACTCCATAATGACAAAGCAAAAACAGGTTTAGATGTTTTTCCAAATGTATTAAAAATGTAAAACCTAGTTACATAAGTATTCAGACCTTTTGCCCTGAGACTTGAAATTGAGCTCAGGTGCATCCTGTTTCCATTGATCATCCTTGAGATGTTTCTACAGCTTGATTGGAGTCCACTTGTGGTAAATTCAATTGATTGGACATGATTTGGAAAGGCACACATCTGTCTATATAAGGTCCCACAGTTGGCAGTGCATGTCAGTGCAAAAACCAAGCCATGAGGTTGAGGGAATTGCCTGTAGAGCTCCGAGACAGGATTGTTTCGAGGCTCAGATCTGGGGAAAGGTACCAAAACATTTCTGCAGCATTGAAGGTCCCCAAGAACACAGTGGTCTCCATCATTCTGAAATGGAAGAAGTTTGGAACCACCAAGACTCTTCCTAGAACTGGCCGCCCGGCCAAACTGAGCAATCGGGGGAGAAGGGCCTTGGTCAGGGAGGTGACCAAGAACTTGATGGTCACTCTGACAGAGTTCCTCTGTGGAGATGGGAGAACCATTCAGAAGGATAATCATCTCTGCAGCACTCCACCAATCAGGTCTTCATGGTTAGAGTGGCCAGACGGAAGCTACTCCTCAGTCAAAGGCAGATGACAGTCTGCTTGGAGTTTGCCAAAAGGCACCTAAAGGCTCTCAGACGATGAGAAACAAGATTATCTGGTCTGATGAAACCAAGATTGAAATCTTTGGCCTGAATGCCAAACGTCATGTCTGGAGGAAACCTGGCACCATCCCTACGGTGAAGCATGGTGGTGGCAGCATCATGCTGTGGGGATGTTTTTCAGCGTCAGGGACTGGGAGACTGGTCAGGATCGAGGGAAAGATGAACAGAGCAAAGTACAGACAGATCTTTGATGAAAACCTGCTCCAGAGTTCTCATGACCTCAGACTGGGGTGAAGGTTCACCTTCCAACAGGACAACGACCCTAAGCACACAGCCAAGACAACACACGAGTGGCTTCGGGACAAGTTTCTGAATGTTCTTGAGTAATATATAATAGTAGCCCAGCCAATGCCCGACCAAACATCTCTGGAGAGACCTGAAAATAGCATGTTTACAGTCCCTGTCTCTCTGGAAGGATATCCTCGCCCTGAGCGTGTGTACTTTATTGTCCAGAGACTGAATGTAGTGAGTAATATACTCTGCGGCGGTGACTAGGGCCCCACTCTTCCTCGATGCGCCCCCCCCTAACTCCATAGGTATGGGAGCAGGAGGGCCAGGAGGTGGACCCTTTCTGAACGCCCGCGGGCAGCTCGCCGATTGTCCAGCCAGATTGTTTATGAGTTCGTCGAGGGAGAGAGTGGCGTCCCGACAAGCACCTCTTCTCTGGCGTCTGCGTTTTGAGAGGCTGAGTAGAGCTGCTTCGGGAAGTTCAGGCAAAGGATCCATCTCTAATTTTTGGTGCGTGATCTCTGATCTTATATCCAAAAGTTATTTCCAGGTGTATAATACAAGAAACGTTCTGGGAAAAAAAATACTGCAAAGTTTGCAAAGAGCTAGAAACAGGACGGCGCCATCTTGTCCCACCATGAGGTTTGTAAGAGATTTTTTTGTTTTGTTGGACATTTTTGTTGACTACCTTAGGACACGGTCTGTAAGGACATAATCTGTACATACATGGTTTATAAGGACGTGCTTTGTATAAAAAAAAATAAAAAAAACCTTTGTGGTTTCTCACAGACAGTTCCAGGGCCATACGGACGGGGCCAGCTGTATAGATATCTCTCACGATGGGACCAAGCTGTGGACAGGAGGTCTGGATAACACGGTACGCTCCTGGGACCTGAGAGAGGGACGACAACTACAGCAGCACGACTTCACCTCACAGGTACGCTCTCTCACACACACACACACACACACTGGTATCAAAATCCCAGTGTCTACCTACTGCTGTTGTGCCTTTGAGTCCTCCCTCCAGATCTTCTCTCTAGGATACTGTCTGACAGGGGATTGTATTAATGAATCCTCCCTCCTGATCTTCTCTCTAGGATACTGTCTGACAGGGGAATGTATTAATAGAGACCAGTCCTCCCTCCAGATCTTCTCTCTAGGAAACTGTCTGACAGGGGAATGTATTAATAGAGACCAGTCCTCCCTCCAGATCTTCTCTCTAGGATACTGTCTGACAGGGGAATGTATTAATAGAGACCAGTCCTCCCTCCAGATCTTCTCTCTAGGATACTGTCTGACAGGTGAATGTATTAATAGAGACCAATCCCCCCCTCCAGATCTTCTCTCTAGGATACTGTCCGACAGGGGAATGTATTAATAGAGACCAATCCTCCCTCCAGATCTTCTCTCTAGGATACTGTCCAACAGGGGAATGGTTGGCTGTAGGGATGGAGAGCAGTAATGTAGAGGTCCTTCACCACACCAAGCCTGACAAATACCAGCTACATCTCCACGAGAGCTGTGTCCTCTCCCTCAAGTTCGCTAACTGCGGTAAGAACACACACACACACACACCACAGTACAAACGGCCCTGACTGAAAACACACACTACTTTGCCAAGTTGTACTGAGCTGACCTGGTTACATAGTGGCTGGTACGTTGCTGAAAAGGACGATGGAGGAGAAAATACCAGTCCAGGTTGGGGGCGACTTGGCTTAGTGTGTCCTTATCCACCTTGTTATCTGCATTGTGAAGGTGTGACTGTTCCATCAGTTGCTATTTCCATGGCCTGATCTCTCCCTTTCTCCCTCATCCCTCTCTCTCTCCTTCTCTCTCTCCTTCTCTCCTTCCTCATCTCCCTCTCTCTCTCCTTCTCTCTCCTTCTCCCTTTCCCTCCATCTCTACCTCGCTCACCCCTCTCTCTCTCTCCTTCTCCCTCCGTCTCTACCTCCCTCCCCTCTCCTCTCTCCTTCTCCCTTTCCCTCCGTCTCTACCTCCCACACCCCTCTCTCTCTCCCTCTCCCTCCGTCTCTACCTCCCACACCCCTCTCTCTCTCCTTCTCCCTCCGTCTCTATCTCCCTCCCTCTCTCTCTCCCTCCGTTTCTACCTCCCTCACCCCTCTCTCCTTCTCCCTCTATCTCTCCCTCCCTCACCCCTCTGCCTCCATCTCTACCTCCCTCACCCTTCTCCCTCTCCTTCCATCCCTTCCTCCCTCCTCTCCTCCACCCTCCAGGTAAATGGTTTGTGTCTACAGGGAAGGACAACCTGCTGAATGCCTGGAGGACTCCATATGGAGCCAGTATATTCCAGGTATGTATACTGATCAATACACTAGAGCACAGGACAAGGTGTGTGTGTGTGTGTGTGTGTGTGTGTGTGTATGTGTGTCTGTCTGTCTGTCTGTCTGTCTGTCTGTCTGTGTTTATTTATTTATTTTTATTTTTAATATATCTTTTTTTGCATCAGGCCAAAAACAAACTAGTCAGGGCCCGGTTGGTTTTGGGGAAACAGCTCGTAGATTAAACAATGCTCCTACGATGGTTCTGTTTGGTTCTAATTCTCAGAGTAAAACAATCAGCGGACATTTCTGAAAGATGAACCAGGTTTAATTCTGCCCAGAGGGTCGATACAGCGGCCTTCAGACCAGTATATATACTCCTCCTTCTCTCCAATTCTTCAACGTTTTATGGCTCGACAGGAAGACGAAGTGATGGGGTTAACAAACCCCTTGTTTCTCCCTGAATGGAGATCTGACCCTAACCTCAACTCCTCCTTCGCCTACTCCATGGATCTCCACCCGTATCCCCTCTAGCAGTCCTGTGACTTCCTCCCGTCCATCCAGCACATTCCACAGCCATCTCTGTCTCCTACAGAGAACCGTTAACTTCTGATGTACCAACCAGTCTCTATCACCCCTCAGATACTATAGTATTACTGATGTACCAACCAGTCTCTATCACCCCTCAGATACTATAGTATTACTACAACCAGTCTCTATCACCCCTCAGATACTATAGTATTACTGATGTACCAACCAGTCTCTATCACCCCTCAGATACTATAGTATTACTGATGTACCAACCAGTCTCTATCACCCCTCAGATACTATAGTATTACTGATGTACCAACCAGTCTCTATCACCCCTCAGATACTATAGTATTACTGATGTACCAACCAGTCTCTATCACCCCTCAGATACTATAGTATTACTGATGTACCAACCAGTCTCTATCACCCCTCAGATACTATAGTATTACTGATGTACCAGCCATTCTCTATCACCCCTCAGATACTATAGTATTACTACAACCAGTCTCTATCACCCCTCAGATACTATAGTATTACTGATGTACCAACCATTCTCTATCCCCCCTCAGATACTATAGTATTACTGATGTACCAACCAGTCTCTATCACCCCTCAGATACTATAGTATTACTGATGTACCAGCCATTCTCTATCACCCCTCAGATACTATAGTATTACTACAACCAGTCTCTATCACCCCTCAGATACTATAGTATTACTGATGTACCAGCCATTCTCTATCACCCCTCAGATACTATAGTATTACTGATGTACCAACCAGTCTCTATCACCCCTCAGATACTATAGTATTACTACAACCAGTCTCTATCACCCCTCAGATACTAAAGTATTACTGATGTACCACCCAGTCTCTATCCCCCCTCAGATACTATAGTATTACTGATGTACCAACCAGTCTCTATCACCCCTCAGATACTATAGTATTACTGATGTACCACCCAGTCTCTATCACCCCTCAGATACTATAGTATTACTGATGTACCACCCAGTCTCTATCACCCCTCAGATACTATAGTATTACTGATGTACCACCCAGTCTCTATCACCCCTCAGATACTATAGTATTACTGATGTACCACCCAGTCTCTATCACCCCTCAGATACTATAGTATTACTGATGTACCACCCAGTCTCTATCCCCCCTCAGATACTATAGTATTACTGATGTACCACCCAGTCTCTATCACCCCTCAGATACTATAGTATTACTGATGTACCAACCAGTCTCTATCCCCCCTCAGATACTATAGTATTACTGATGTACCACCCAGTCTCTATCACACCTCAGATACTATAGTATTACTGATGTACCAACCAGTCTCTATCACCCCTCAGATACTATAGTATTACTGATGTACCAACCAGTCTCTATCACCCCTCAGATACTATAGTATTACTGATGTACCAACCAGTCTCTATCACCCCTCAGATACTATAGTATTACTGATGTACCAACCAGTCTCTATCACCCCTCAGATACTATAGTATTACTGATGTACCAACCAGTCTCTATCACCCCTCAGATACTATAGTATTACTGATGTACCAACCAGTCTCTATCACCCCTCAGATACTATAGTATTACTGATGTACCAACCAGTCTCTATCACCCCTCAGATACTATAGTATTACTGATGTACCAACCAGTCTCTATCACCCCTCAGATACTATAGTATTACTGATGTACCAACCAGTCTCTATCACCCCTCAGATACTATAGTATTACTGATGTACCAACCAGTCTCTATCACCCCTCAGATACTATAGTATTACTGATGTACCAACCAGTCTCTATCACCCCTCAGATACTATAGTATTACTGATGTACCAACCAGTCTCTATCACCCCTCAGATACTATAGTATTACTACAACCAGTCTCTATCACCCCTCAGATACTGTAGTATTACTGATGTACCAACCAGTCTCTATCACCCCTCAGATACTATAGTATTACTGATGTACCAACCAGTCTCTATCACCCCTCAGATACTATAGTATTACTGATGTACCAACCAGTCTCTATCACCCCTCAGATACTATAGTATTACTGATGTACCAACCAGTCTCTATCACCCCTCAGATACTATAGTATTACTGATGTACCAACCAGTCTCTATCACCCCTCAGATACTATAGTATTACTGATGTACCAACCAGTCTCTATCACTCATTTATATACAATGCTTCTGAGTATAACACTTTTCCAAGTTTCACCCAGAATCCAACAGTTCTAAAGATGAATTTAGCCTCAAGGCGCTTTTGGGAAACGTGGCCCTGGCTGGGTTTAGTCAGTCGTCCTTTTCCCCCAATTGAAACATTTTCCCATGTATTTAAACACAAATAAGGCTTGAGAGAGAAATAGGTCTAGGCAGCTGTCAAGTCTATGTCACGACATATGGCATTGTGGTCTGCTGTCAAATCTATGTCACGACATATGGCATTGTGGTCTGCTGTCAAATCTATGTCACGACATATAGCATTGTGGTCTGCTGTCAAGTCTATGTCACGACATATAGCATTGTGGTCTGCTGTCCTCTGTCCACTTTAAACGTTGGTCTGAGAGAGTGAAAGTGACTAAATATGTGTTGTATCTCCCCCCCCCATACAGTCGAAGGAGTCTTCGTCAGTCCTGAGCTGTGACATCTCAGCAGACGACAAGTACATCGTCACAGGCTCCGGGGACAAGAAGGCTACTGTCTACGAGGTCATCTACTAGAGACAGACACACAGACGGACGGACAGATGGGATTGTGGTGGAGTGGAGGACCTCAGATGGGATTATGGTGGATTGGAGAACCTCAGATGGGATTATGGTGGAGTAGAGCACCTCAAATGGGATTATGGTGGATTGGAGAACCTCAGATGGGATTATGGTGGAGTAGAGCACCTCAAATGGGATTATGGTGGATTGGAGAACCTCAGATGGGATTATGGTGGATTGGAGAACCTCAAATGGGATTATGGTGGAGTGGAGGACCTCAAATGGGATTATGGTGGATTGGAGAACCTCAGATGGGATTATGGTGGAGTAGAGGACCTCAGATGGGATTATGGTGGAGTGGAGGACCTCAAATGGGATTATGGTGGATTGGAGAACCTCAAATGGGATTATGGTGGATTGGAGAACCTCAAATGGGATTATGGTGGAGTAGAGGACCTCAAATGGGATTATGGTGGAGTAGAGGACCTCCTTCCTCCCTCACAGAGACAGACATCCTGGATGTGATGTTGGCGTTCTGGAGTCTGCTGGCCCACAGCTTCGCTGACCTGGGCAGGAGGGCCGGGCCGGGGCTGAGTTTGGCCAAACGTGACCAGACTGGTATTGGCTCTGCCAGCCCTCCCTCGTCAGGACTAAGGAACTACACTAGCTGAGGGAGTTACGGAAGCTCCAGAGGAAGTAAGAGAAGAAGAAAAATATTGTTTTTCAATCACTATTTGTTTTATGTGTCTCGGCGGCACAGAGAGGGTACAGAGGAGAGAGGTTCGAGGTTCAGTTTGACTGTGTTAAGTCAAATGTACATAGTAGTTTAGCTGGTGTACATGACGGCGGAATAAAAGGCCTTTGTTTTCTGGTGTCCAGATTCACTCTCTCTGGTTCTGCCTGTGTGATGGTTCTCTCTGCATGTATTTGGGCTCCCGAGTGGCGCAGAGGTCTAAGGCACCGCGTCTCAGTGCAAGAGGCATCACCACAGTCCCTGGTTCGAATCGCAGACTGCGTCACATCCGGGCCGTGATTGGGAGTCCAATAAGGGCGGCGCACAAGTTGCCCAGCATCGTCCGAGTTTGGCCGGGGGGGTGGGGGGAGTAGGCCGTCATTTGTAAATAAGAATTTGTTCTTGCCTGGTTAAATAAAGGTTAAATTTAAAAAAATAAAACATGTTCTGTCCTCTCCTTGGATCTCTCCCTCTCTCAGGACGGTGAAGATCTTTATAAAAAGATTTATATTTATATATTTTCTTTTATTTTGTCGTGATCTTTTTCCAGCCTGACCTTTTCCTGAAATGTAATTACGATATAATCTAACCCCCCCCCCCCCCCCCGTAGAAAATGACATTTCTACTGGAGCACTGAACAGAGAGGAACACGTGGACCCTTTATATAGTAGTAGAGATGGAGCTGTGACCAGACCAGGACCCTGTATATAGTAGTAGAGATGGAGCTGTGACCAGACCAGGACCCTGTATATAGTAGTAGAGATGGAGCTGTGACCAGACCAGACCAGGACCCTGTATATAGTAGTAGAGATGGAGCTGTGACCAGACCAGACCAGGACCCTGTATATAGTAGTAGAGATGGAGCTGTGACCAGACCAGGACCCTGTATATAGTAGTAGAGATGGAGCTGTGACCAGACCAGGACCCTGTATATAGTAGTAGAGATGGAGCTGTGACCAGACCAGGACCCTGTATATAGTAGTAGAGATGGAGCTGTGACCAGACCAGACCAGGACCCTGTATATAGTAGTAGAGATGGAGCTGTGACCAGACCAGGACCCTGTATATAGTAGTAGAGATGGAGCTGTGACCAGACCAGGACCCTGTATATAGTAGTAGAGATGGAGCTGTGACCAGACCAGGACCCTGTATATAGTAGTAGAGATGGAGCTGTGACCAGACCAGGACCCTGTATATAGTAGTAGAGATGGAGCTGTGACCAGACCAGACCAGGACCCTGTATATAGTAGTAGAGATGGAGCTGTGACCAGACCAGGACCCTGTATATAGTAGTAGAGATGGAGCTGTGACCAGACCAGGACCCTGTATATAGTAGTAGAGATGGAGCTGTGACCAGACCAGGACCCTGTATATAGTAGTAGAGATGGAGCTGTGACCAGACCAGACCAGGACCCTGTATATAGTAGTAGAGATGGAGCTGTGACCAGACCAGGACCCTGTATATAGTAGTAGAGATGGAGCTGTGACCAGACCAGGACCCTGTATATAGTAGTAGAGATGGAGCTGTGACCAGACCAGGACCCTGTATATAGTAGTAGAGATGGAGCTGTGACCAGACCAGACCAGGACCCTGTATATAGTAGTAGAGATGGAGCTGTGACCAGACCAGGACCCTGTATATAGTAGTAGAGATGGAGCTGTGACCAGACCAGGACCCTGTATATAGTAGTAGAGATGGAGCTGTGACCAGACCAGGACCCTGTATATAGTAGTAGAGATGGAGCTGTGACCAGACCAGGACCCTGTATATAGTAGTAGAGATGGAGCTGTGACCAGACCAGACCAGGACCCTGTATATAGTAGTAGAGATGGAGCTGTGACCAGACCAGGACCCTGTATATAGTAGTAGAGATGGAGCTGTGACCAGACCAGACCAGGACCCTGTATATAGTAGTAGAGATGGAGCTGTGACCAGACCAGGACCCTGTATATAGTAGTAGAGATGGAGCTGTGACCAGACCAGGACCCTGTATATAGTAGTAGAGATGGAGCTGTGACCAGACCAGGACCCTGTATATAGTAGTAGAGATGGAGCTGTGACCAGACCAGACCAGGACCCTGTATATAGTAGTAGAGATGGAGCTATGACCAGACCAGACCAGGACCCTGTATATAGTAGTAGAGATGGAGCTGTGACCAGACCAGACCAGGACCCTGTATATAGTAGTAGAGATGGAGCTGTGACCAGACCAGGACCCTGTATATAGTAGTAGAGATGGAGCTATGACCAGACCAGACCAGGACCCTGTATATAGTAGTAGAGATGGAGCTGTGACCAGACCAGACCAGGACCCTGTATATAGTAGTAGAGATGGAGCTGTGACCAGACCAGGACCCTGTATATAGTAGTAGAGATGGAGCTGTGACCAGACCAGACCAGGACCCTGTATATAGTAGTAGAGATGGAGCTGTGACCAGACCAGACCAGGACCCTGTATATAGTAGTAGAGATGGAGCTATGACCAGACCAGACCAGGACCCTGTATATAGTAGTAGAGATGGAGCTGTGACCAGACCAGACCAGGACCCTGTATATAGTAGTAGAGATGGAGCTGTGACCAGACCAGGACCCTGTATATAGTAGTAGAGATGGAGCTGTGACCAGACCAGACCAGGACCCTGTATATAGTAGTAGAGATGGAGCTGTGACCAGACCAGACCAGGACCCTGTATATAGTAGTAGAGATGGAGCTATGACCAGACCAGACCAGGACCCTGTATATAGTAGTAGAGATGGAGCTGTGACCAGACCAGACCAGGACCCTGTATATAGTAGTAGAGATGGAGCTGTGACCAGACCAGGACCCTGTATATAGTAGTAGAGATGGAGCTGTGACCAGACCAGGACCCTGTATATAGTAGTAGAGATGGAGCTGTGACCAGACCAGACCAGGACCCTGTATATAGTAGTAGAGATGGAGCTGTGACCAGACCAGGACCCTGTATATAGTAGTAGAGATGGAGCTGTGACCAGACCAGGACCCTGTATATAGTAGTAGAGATGGAGCTGTGACCAGACCAGGACCCTGTATATAGTAGTAGAGATGGAGCTGTGACCAGACCAGACCAGGACCCTGTATATAGTAGTAGAGATGGAGCTGTGACCAGACCAGGACCCTGTATATAGTAGTAGAGATGGAGCTGTGACCAGACCAGACCAGGACCCTGTATATAGTAGTAGAGATGGAGCTGTGACCAGACCAGACCAGGACCCTGTATATAGTAGTAGAGATGGAGCTGTGACCAGACCAGGACCCTGTATATAGTAGTAGAGATGGAGCTGTGACCAGACCAGACCAGGACCCTGTATATAGTAGTAGAGATGGAGCTGTGACCAGACCAGGACCCTGTATATAGTAGTAGAGATGGAGCTGTGACCAGGACCCTGTATATAGTAGTAGAGATGGAGCTGTGACCAGACCAGACCAGGACCCTGTATATAGTAGTAGAGATGGAGCTGTGACCAGACCAGACCAGGACCCTGTATATAGTAGTAGAGATGGAGCTGTGACCAGACCAGAGGACCCTGTATATAGTAGTAGAGATGGAGCTGTGACCAGACCAGGACCCTGTATATAGTAGTAGAGATGGAGCTGTGACCAGACCAGGACCCTGTATATAGTAGTAGAGATGGAGCTGTGACCAGACCAGGACCCTGTATATAGTAGTAGAGATGGAGCTGTGACCAGACCAGGACCCTGTATATAGTAGTAGAGATGGAGCTGTGACCAGACCAGACCAGGACCCTGTATATAGTAGTAGAGATGGAGCTGTGACCAGACCAGACCAGGACCCTGTATATAGTAGTAGAGATGGAGCTGTGACCAGACCAGGACCCTGTATATAGTAGTAGAGATGGAGCTGTGACCAGACCAGACCAGGACCCTGTATATAGTAGTAGAGATGGAGCTGTGACCAGACCAGGACCCTGTATATAGTAGTAGAGATGGAGCTGTGACCAGACCAGGACCCTGTATATAGTAGTAGAGATGGAGCTGTGACCAGACCAGGACCCTGTATATAGTAGTAGAGATGGAGCTGTGACCAGACCAGGACCCTGTATATAGTAGTAGAGATGGAGCTGTGACCAGACCAGGACCCTGTATATAGTAGTAGAGATGGAGCTGTGACCAGACCAGGACCCTGTATATAGTAGTAGAGATGGAGCTGTGACCAGACCAGACCAGGACCCTGTATATAGTAGTAGAGATGGAGCTGTGACCAGACCAGGACCCTGTATATAGTAGTAGAGATGGAGCTGTGACCAGACCAGGACCCTGTATATAGTAGTAGAGATGGAGCTGTGACCAGACCAGGACCCTGTATATAGTAGTAGAGATGGAGCTGTGACCAGACCAGGACCCTGTATATAGTAGTAGAGATGGAGCTGTGACCAGACCAGACCAGGACCCTGTATATAGTAGTAGAGATGGAGCTGTGACCAGACCAGACCAGGACCCTGTATATAGTAGTAGAGATGGAGCTGTGACCAGACCAGACCAGGACCCTGTATATAGTAGTAGAGATGGAGCTGTGACCAGACCAGACCAGGACCCTGTATATAGTAGTAGAGATGGAGCTGTGACCAGACCAGGACCCTGTATATAGTAGTAGAGATGGAGCTGTGACCAGACCAGGACCCTGTATATAGTAGTAGAGATGGAGCTGTGACCAGACCAGACCAGGACCCTGTATATAGTAGTAGAGATGGAGCTGTGACCAGACCAGGACCCTGTATATAGTAGTAGAGATGGAGCTGTGACCAGACCAGACCAGGACCCTGTATATAGTAGTAGAGATGGAGCTGTGACCAGACCAGGACCCTGTATATAGTAGTAGAGATGGAGCTGTGACCAGACCAGACCAGGACCCTGTATATAGTAGTAGAGATGGAGCTGTGACCAGACCAGGACCCTGTATATAGTAGTAGAGATGGAGCTGTGACCAGACCAGACCAGGACCCTGTATATAGTAGTAGAGATGGAGCTGTGACCAGACCAGACCAGGACCCTGTATATAGTAGTAGAGATGGAGCTGTGACCAGACCAGGACCCTGTATATAGTAGTAGAGATGGAGCTGTGACCAGACCAGACCAGGACCCTGTATATAGTAGTAGAGATGGAGCTGTGACCAGACCAGGACCCTGTATATAGTAGTAGAGATGGAGCTGTGACCAGACCAGACCAGGACCCTGTATATAGTAGTAGAGATGGAGCTGTGACCAGACCAGACCAGGACCCTGTATATAGTAGTAGAGATGGAGCTGTGACCAGACCAGGACCCTGTATATAGTAGTAGAGATGGAGCTGTGACCAGACCAGACCAGGACCCTGTATATAGTAGTAGAGATGGAGCTGTGACCAGACCAGGACCCTGTATATAGTAGTAGAGATGGAGCTGTGACCAGACCAGGACCCTGTATATAGTAGTAGAGATGGAGCTGTGACCAGACCAGGACCCTGTATATAGTAGTAGAGATGGAGCTGTGACCAGACCAGGACCCTGTATATAGTAGTAGAGATGGAGCTGTGACCAGACCAGACCAGGACCCTGTATATAGTAGTAGAGATGGAGCTGTGACCAGACCAGGACCCTGTATATAGTAGTAGAGATGGAGCTGTGACCAGACCAGACCAGGACCCTGTATATAGTAGTAGAGATGGAGCTGTGACCAGACCAGGACCCTGTATATAGTAGTAGAGATGGAGCTGTGACCAGACCAGGACCCTGTATATAGTAGTAGAGATGGAGCTGTGACCAGACCAGGACCCTGTATATAGTAGTAGAGATGGAGCTGTGACCAGACCAGGACCCTGTATATAGTAGTAGAGATGGAGCTGTGACCAGACCAGGACCCTGTATATAGTAGTAGAGATGGAGCTGTGACCAGACCAGGACCCTGTATATAGTAGTAGAGATGGAGCTGTGACCAGACCAGGACCCTGTATATAGTAGTAGAGATGGAGCTGTGACCAGACCAGGACCCTGTATATAGTAGTAGAGATGGAGCTGTGACCAGACCAGGACCCTGTATATAGTAGTAGAGATGGAGCTGTGACCAGACCAGACCAGGACCCTGTATATAGTAGTAGAGATGGAGCTGTGACCAGACCAGGACCCTGTATATAGTAGTAGAGATGGAGCTGTGACCAGACCAGGACCCTGTATATAGTAGTAGAGATGGAGCTGTGACCAGACCAGGACCCTGTATATAGTAGTAGAGATGGAGCTGTGACCAGACCAGACCAGGACCCTGTATATAGTAGTAGAGATGGAGCTGTGACCAGACCAGGACCCTGTATATAGTAGTAGAGATGGAGCTGTGACCAGACCAGGACCCTGTATATAGTAGTAGAGATGGAGCTGTGACCAGACCAGACCAGGACCCTGTATATAGTAGTAGAGATGGAGCTGTGACCAGACCAGGACCCTGTATATAGTAGTAGAGATGGAGCTGTGACCAGACCAGGACCCTGTATATAGTAGTAGAGATGGAGACCAGACCAGGACCCTGTATATAGTAGTAGAGATGGAGCTGTGACCAGACCAGGACCCTGTATATAGTAGTAGAGATGGAGCTGTGACCAGACCAGGACCCTGTATATAGTAGTAGAGATGGAGCTGTGACCAGACCAGGACCCTGTATATAGTAGTAGAGATGGAGCTGTGACCAGACCAGACCAGGACCCTGTATATAGTAGTAGAGATGGAGCTGTGACCAGACCAGGACCCTGTATATAGTAGTAGAGATGGAGCTGTGACCAGACCAGACCAGGACCCTGTATATAGTAGTAGAGATGGAGCTGTGACCAGACCAGGACCCTGTATATAGTAGTAGAGATGGAGCTGTGACCAGACCAGACCAGGACCCTGTATATAGTAGTAGAGATGGAGCTGTGACCAGACCAGGACCCTGTATATAGTAGTAGAGATGGAGCTGTGACCAGACCAGACCAGGACCCTGTATATAGTAGTAGAGATGGAGCTGTGACCAGACCAGGACCCTGTATATAGTAGTAGAGATGGAGCTGTGACCAGACCAGACCAGGACCCTGTATATAGTAGTAGAGATGGAGCTGTGACCAGACCAGACCAGGACCCTGTATATAGTAGTAGAGATGGAGCTGACCAGACCAGACCAGGACCCTGTATATAGTAGTAGAGATGGAGCTGTGACCAGACCAGACCAGGACCCTGTATATAGTAGTAGAGATGGAGCTGTGGACCAGCTGGAGTGACCAGACCAGGACCCTGTATATAGTAGTAGAGATGGAGCTGTGACCAGACCAGACCAGGACCCTGTATATAGTAGTAGAGATGGAGCTGTGACCAGACCAGGACCCTGTATATAGTAGTAGAGATGGAGCTGTGACCAGACCAGGACCCTGTATATAGTAGTAGAGATGGAGACCAGACCAGGACCCTGTATATAGTAGTAGAGATGGAGCTGTGACCAGACCAGGACCCTGTATATAGTAGTAGAGATGGAGCTGTGTCCAGACCAGACCAGGACCCTGTATATAGTAGTAGAGATGGAGCTGTGACCAGACCAGACCAGGACCCTGTATATAGTAGTAGAGATGGAGCTGTGACCAGACCAGGACCCTGTATATAGTAGTAGAGATGGAGCTGTGACCAGACCAGACCAGGACCCTGTATATAGTAGTAGAGATGGAGCTGTGACCAGACCAGGACCCTGTATATAGTAGTAGAGATGGAGCTGTGACCAGACCAGACCAGGACCCTGTATATAGTAGTAGAGATGGAGCTGTGACCAGACCAGACCAGGACCCTGTATATAGTAGTAGAGATGGAGCTGTGACCAGACCTGGACCCTGTATATAGTAGTAGAGATGGAGCTGTGACCAGACCAGGACCCTGTATATAGTAGTAGAGATGGAGCTGTGACCAGACCAGGACCCTGTATATAGTAGTAGAGATGGAGCTGTGACCAGACCAGGACCCTGTATATAGTAGTAGAGATGGAGCTGTGACCAGACCAGGACCCTGTATATAGTAGTAGAGATGGAGCTGTGACCAGACCAGGACCCTGTATATAGTAGTAGAGATGGAGCTGTGACCAGACCAGACCAGGACCCTGTATATAGTAGTAGAGATGGAGCTGTGACCAGACCAGGACCCTGTATATAGTAGTAGAGATGGAGCTGTGACCAGACCAGGACCCTGTATATAGTAGTAGAGATGGAGCTGTGACCAGACCAGGACCCTGTATATAGTAGTAGAGATGGAGCTGTGACCAGACCAGGACCCTGTATATAGTAGTAGAGATGGAGCTGTGACCAGACCAGGACCCTGTATATAGTAGTAGAGATGGAGCTGTGACCAGACCAGGACCCTGTATATAGTAGTAGAGATGGAGCTGTGACCAGACCAGGACCCTGTATATAGTAGTAGAGATGGAGCTGTGACCAGACCAGGACCCTGTATATAGTAGTAGAGATGGAGACCAGACCAGGACCCTGTATATAGTAGTAGAGATGGAGCTGTGACCAGACCAGACCAGGACCCTGTATATAGTAGTAGAGATGGAGCTGTGACCAGACCAGGACCCTGTATATAGTAGTAGAGATGGAGCTGTGACCAGACCAGACCAGGACCCTGTATATAGTAGTAGAGATGGAGCTGTGACCAGACCAGACCAGGACCCTGTATATAGTAGTAGAGATGGAGCTGTGACCAGACCAGGACCCTGTATATAGTAGTAGAGATGGAGCTGTGACCAGACCAGACCAGGACCCTGTATATAGTAGTAGAGATGGAGCTGTGACCAGACCAGGACCCTGTATATAGTAGTAGAGATGGAGCTGTGTCCAGACCAGGACCCTGTATATAGTAGTAGAGATGGAGCTGTGACCAGACCAGGACCCTGTATATAGTAGTAGAGATGGAGCTGTGACCAGACCAGGACCCTGTATATAGTAGTAGAGATGGAGCTGTGACCAGACCAGGACCCTGTATATAGTAGTAGAGATGGAGCTGTGACCAGACCAGGACCCTGTATATAGTAGTAGAGATGGAGCTGTGACCAGACCAGGACCCTGTATATAGTAGTAGAGATGGAGCTGTGACCAGACCAGACCAGGACCCTGTATATAGTAGTAGAGATGGAGCTGTGACCAGACCAGGACCCTGTATAGAGTAGTAGAGATGGAGCTGTGACCAGACCAGGACCCTGTATATAGTAGTAGAGATGGAGCTGTGACCAGACCAGGACCCTGTATATAGTAGTAGAGATGGAGCTGTGACCAGACCAGACCAGGACCCTGTATATAGTAGTAGAGATGGAGCTGTGACCAGACCAGGACCCTGTATATAGTAGTAGAGATGGAGCTGTGTCCAGACCAGGACCCTGTATAGATCGACACCTCTCTGGATCATTGGAGTTCATTTGGTACACTGCCCCCCTCCTTCTTTGTTCTCAGGTCTGTGAATTATAGTTTAGCTCCTCCAGTCCACAAGGGGGCGCATCACTCCTCTTACATTCTTTAATGAAACCCTGGAATTCATTTCGTACCATTCTATTGTCGCGCATTACTTATAAAACATGTTTACAACTTTTGTTATTCAGAAACATCAAATACCATGAAATACTGTCATTCCGTCAAAAATTTGAAAAATACTGAAAAACAATATAGACACAACAATGCAAAAAAAAATTGTCAAAGATTTTACTGAGTTACAGTTCATATAAGGAAATCAGTCCAAATGAAAGAAATTCATTTGGCCCTAATCTTTGGATTTCACCTGACTGGGCTGCAGCCGTGGGTGGGCCTGGGAGGGCAAAAGCCCAGCCACTGGGGTTCCAGGCCCAGCCACTGGGGTTCCAGGCCCAGCCACTGGGGTTCCAGGCCCAGCCACTGGGGTTCCAGGCCCACCCACTGGGGTTCCAGGCCCAGCCACTGGGGTTCCAGGCCCAGCCACTGGGGTTCCAGGCCCACCCACTGGGGTTCCAGGCCCACCCACTGGGGTTCCAGGCCCACCCACTGGGGTTCCAGGCCCACCCACTGGGGTTCCAGGCCCAGCCACTGGGGTTCCAGGCCCAGCCACTGGGGTTCCAGGCCCACCCACTGGGGTTCCAGGCCCACCCACTGGGGTTCCAGGCCCAGCCACTGGGGTTCCAGGCCCACCCACTGGGGTTCCAGGCCCAGCCAATCAGGATGAGTTTTTCCACACGGAACGGACTTTATTACAGACAGAAATATTAACTGTCCGGGTGGCTGGTCTCAGAACGATCCCGCAGGTGAAGAAGCCGGATGTGGAGGTCCTGGACTGGCGTGGTTACACGTGGTCTGTGGATGTGGAGGTCCTGGACTGGTGTGGTTACACGTGGTCTGTGGATGTGGAGGTCCTGGGTTGGCGTGGTTACACGTGGTCTGTGGATGTGGAGGTCCTGGACTGGCGTGGTTACACGTGGTCTGTGGATGTGGAGGTCCTGGGTTGGCGTGGTTACACGTGGTCTGTGGATGTGGAGGTCCTGGACTGGCGTGGTTACACGTGGTCTGTGGATGTGGAGGTCCTGGGTTGGCGTGGTTACACGTGGTCTGTGGATGTGGAGGTCTTGGACTGGCGTGGTTACACGTGGTCTGTGGATGTGGAGGTCCTGGGTTGGCGTGGTTACACGTGGTCTGTGGATGTGGAGGTCCTGGGTTGGCGTGGTTACACGTGGTCTGTGGATGTGGAGGTCTTGGACTGGCGTGGTTACACGTGGTCTGTGGATGTGGAGGTCCTGGACTGGCGTGGTTACACGTGGTCTGTGGATGTGGAGGTCCTGGACTGGCGTGGTTACACGTGGTCTGTGGATGTGGAGGTCCTGGGTTGGCGTGGTTACACGTGGTCTGTGGATGTGGAGGTCCTGGACTGGCGTGGTTACACGTGGTCTGTGGATGTGGAGGTCCTGGGTTGGCGTGGTTACACGTGGTCTATGGATGTGGAGGTCCTGGACTGGCGTGGTTACACGTGGTCTGTGGATGTGGAGGTCCTGGGTTGGCGTGGTTACACGTGGTCTGTGGATGTGGAGGTCCTGGACTGGCGTGGTTACACGTGGTCTGTGGTTGTGGAGGTCCTGGGTTGGCGTGGTTACACGTGGTCTGTGGATGTGGAGGTCCTGGACTGGCGTAGTTACACGTGGTCTGTGGATGTGGAGGTCCTGGGTTGGCGTGGTTACACGTGGTCTGTGGATGTGGAGGTCCTGGGTTGGCGTGGTTACACGTGGTCTGTGGATGTGGAGGTCCTGGGTTGGCGTGGTTACACGTGGTCTGTGGATGTGGAGGTCCTGGACTGGCGTGGTTACACGTGGTCTGTGGATGTGGCGGTCCTGGGTTGGCGTGGTTACACGTGGTCTGTGGATGTGGCGGTCCTGGGTTGGCGTGGTTACACGTGGTCTGTGGATGTGGAGGTCCTGGACTGGCGTGGTTACACGTGGTCTGTGGATGTGGAGGTCCTGGGTTGGCGTGGTTACACGTGGTCTGTGGATGTGGAGGTCCTGGGTTGGCGTGGTTACACGTGGTCTGTGGATGTGGAGGTCCTGGGTTGGCGTGGTTACACGTGGTCTGTGGATGTGGAGGTCCTGGGTTGGCGTGGTTACACGTGGTCTGTGGATGTGGAGGTCCTGGGTTGGCATGGTTACACGTGGTCTGTGGATGTGGCGGTCCTGGGTTGGCGTGGTTACACGTGGTCTGTGGTTGTGGAGGTCCTGGGTTGGCGTGGTTACACGTGGTCTGTGGTTGTGGAGGTCCTGGGTTGGCGTGGTTACACGTGGTCTGTGGTTGTGGAGGTCCTGGGTTGGCGTGGTTACACGTGGTCTGTGGTTGTGGAGGTCCTGGGTTGGCGTGGTTACACGTGGTCTGTGGATGTGGAGGTCCTGGACTGGCGTGGTTACACGTGGTCTGTGGTTGTGGAGGTCCTGGGTTGGCGTGGTTACACGTGGTCTGTGGATGTGGCGGTCCTGGGTTGGCGTGGTTACACGTGGTCTGTGGATGTGGAGGTCCTGGGTTGGCGTGGTTACACGTGGTCTGCGGTTGTGGAGGTCCTGGGTTGGCGTGGTTACACGTGGTCTGTGGATGTGGAGGTCCTGGACTGGCGTGGTTACACGTGGTCTGTGGATGTGGCGGTCCTGGGTTGGCGTGGTTACACGTGGTCTGTGGATGTGGAGGTCCTGGGTTGGCGTGGTTACACGTGGTCTGTGGATGTGGAGGTCCTGGACTGGCGTGGTTACACGTGGTCTGTGGATGTGGAGGTTTTTGACGTACTGCCTAATTCTCTAAAACGACATTGGAGGAGGCTTATGGTAGAGAAATGAATGTTCAGTTCCCTGGCAACAGCTCTGGTGGACATTCCTGCAGTCAGCATTCCAATTGCACGCTCCCTCAAAACCTTGAGACATCTGTGGCATTGTGTTGTGTGACAAAATCGCACATTTTAGAGTGGCCTTTTATTGTCCCCCGGAGAAGGTGCACCTGTATAATGATCACGCTGCTTAATCAGCTTCTTGATAGGCCACACCTGTCAGGTGGATGGATTACCTTGGCAAAAGGAGAAATGTTCACTAACAGGAATGTAAAACAACATTTTAAAGAAATAAGCTTTTTTTTTGTGAGTTTGTAACATTTCTGGTAGATTTTATTTCAGCTCATGAAACATGGGGCCGATACTTTACATGTTGCGTTTATATATTTGTTGAGTGTATATATCGGGATGTTTATTTTGGTCATCTCATACAGCCCTGTTCATGGGGGTGTATCCCACTCAGTATACTAACTGAACAGTGTCTTCTCTCTAAATACAATCCTCAAATCATCCAAATGTAAAAGACTAGCTCATGTTTCTCCTGTGGACTGTTAGTGACCGATACACACACACACACACAGGTTGTTAGACAGTCAGTCAGTTACCTACACTACAGTATGTAGATGGCAGAACTAGATCAACACTGTTGCGTATTGGCTTTGTATTGTCCAAGGGTGCATTTCAAACCGACCACTTGGCCCCTAAGCCTTTTATCGAGTGGCCGCTTGCTGTTGTGTTCAATCACTCGAGTCTGCAAGCGTTTTTGTCTTCATATTATTACGTAGCTTTCCACTCAACCCATGGACTGGATAGAAGGGATGAGGGTTCCTCAACATTATGGACTGGATAGAAGGGATGAGGGTTCCTCAACATTATGGACTGGATAGAAGGGGTGAGGGTTCCTCAACGTTATGGACTGGATAGAAGGGGTGAGGGTTCCTCATCGTTATGGACTGGATAGAAGGGGTTGGGGTTCCTCAACATTATGGACTGGATAGAAGGGGTGAGGGTTCCTCAACGTTATGGACTGGATAGAAGGGGTGAGGGTTCCTCAACATTATGGACTGGATAGAAGGGGTGAGGGTTCCTCATCGTTATGGACTGGATAGAAGGGGTTGGGGTTCCTCAACATTATGGACTGGATAGAAGGGATGAGGGTTCCTCAACGTTATGGACTGGATAGAAGGGATGAGGGTTCCTCAACGTTATGGACTGGATAGAAGGGGTGTTGGGTTCCTCAACATTATGGACTGGATAGAAGGGGTGAGGGTCCCTCAACATTATGGACTGGATAAAGGGGTGTTGGGTTCCTCAACATTATGGACTGGATAGAAGGGGTGTTGGGTTCCTCAATATTATGGACTGGATAGAAGGGGTGTTGGGTTCCTCAACATTATGGACTAGATAGAAGGGGTTGGGGTTCCTCAACATTATGGACTGGATAGAAGGGGTGAGGGTCCCTCAACATTATGGACTAGATAGAAGGGGTTGGGGTTCCTCAACATTATGGACTGGATAGAAGGGGTGAGGGTCCCTCAACATTATGGACTGGATAAAGGGGTGTTGGGTTCCTCAACATTATGGACTGGATAGAAGGGGTGAGGGTTCCTCAATATTATGGTCTGGATAGAAGGGGTGTAGGGTTCCTCAACATTATGGACTGGATAGAAGGGGTGTTGGGTTCCTCAACATTATGGACTGGATAGAAAGGGCGAGGGTTCCTCAATATTATGGTCTGGATAGAAGGGGTGAGGGTTTCTACCGAAACATTATGGACTGGATAGAAGGTGTGAGGGTTCCTCAACATTATGGACTGGATAGAAGAGGTGAGGGTTCCTCAACATTATGGACTGGATAGAAGGGGTGTTGGGTTCCTCAACATCATGGACTGGATAGAAGGGGTGAGGGTTCCTCAACATTATGGACTAGATAGAAGGGTGTGTTTCTCCACATTATGGACTGGATAGAAGGGATGAGGGTTCCTCAATATTATGGTCTGGATAGAAGAGGTGAAGGTTCCTCAACATTATGGACTGTATAGAAGGGGTGAGGGTCCCTCAACATTATGGACTGGATAGAAGGGGTGAGGGTTCCTCAACGTTATGGACTGGATAGAAGAGGTGAAGGTTCCTCAACATTATGGACTGGATAGAAGGGGTGTAGGGTTCCTCAACATTATGGACTGTATAGAAGGGGTGAGGGTCCCTCAACATTATGGACTGGATAGAAGGGGTGAGGGTTCCTCAACGTTATGGACTGGATAGAAGAGATGAGGGTTCCTCAACGTTATGGACTGGATAGAAGAGATGAGGGTTCCTCAACATTATGGACTGGATAGAAGGGGTTGGGGTTCCTCAACATTATGGACTGGATAGAAGGGGTGAGGGTCCCTCAACATTATGGACTAGATAGAAGGGGTTGGGGTTCCTCAACATTATGGACTGGATAGAAGGGATGAGGGTTCCTCAACATTATGGTCTGGATAGAAGGGTGTGTTTCTCAACATTATGGACTGGATAGAAGGGGTGTTGGGTTCCTCAACATTATGGACTAGATAGAAGGGGTTGGGGTTCCTCAACATTATGGACTGGATAGAAGGGGTGAGGGTCCCTCAACATTATGGACTAGATAGAAGGGGTTGGGGTTCCTCAACATTATGGACTGGATAGAAGAGGTGAGGGTTCCTCAAAATTATGGACTGGATAGAAGGGGTGTTGGGTTCCTCAACAATATGGACTGGATAGAAGGGATGAGGGTTCCTCAACATTATGGACTAGATAGAAGGGTGTGTTTCTCAACATTATGGACTGGATAGAAAGGCTGAGGGTTCCTCAATATTATGGTCTGGATAGAAGAGGTGAAGGTTCCTCAACATTATGGACTGGATAGAAGGGGTGAGGGTTCCTCAACATTATGGACTGGATAGAAGGGGTGAGGGTTCCTCAACGTTATGTAGCAAGTTATTTTTGTCATCATCACTGACCATGTGTACAGTTGTTGATATTTCAATATTATTATTTTTTTACACCAAAACCATAACCACAATGCTTTATTTTAGCCACTTTCAGTTGTAAACTATAAACTATAAACCACGTCAATGAGTTTCCTCTTTACTGCAAGTAAAGTCCTGTGGTTGAACCAGGCCAGCCCATTTCAGCCCAGCCCAGTACAGCCCAGCCCAGTACAGCCCAGTACAGCCCAGCCCAGCCCAGCCCAGTACAGCCCAGCCCAGTACAGCCCATTTCAGCCCAGCCCAGTACAGCCCAGCCCAGTACAGCCCAGCCCAGTACAGCCCAGCACAGCCCAGCCCAGTACAGCCCAGCACAGCCCAGCACAGCCCAGTACAGCCCAGCACAGCCCAGCCCAGTACAGCCCAGCCCAGTACAGCCCAGTACAGCCCAGCCCAGGCCAGCCCAGTACAGCCCAGTACAGCCCAGTACAGCCCAGTAAAGCACAGCCCAGCCCAGCCCAGCCCAGCCCAGTACAGCCCAGTACAGCTTGGTTAGGCTCAGCAGTGTGAAAAGCCCTTGAGACGGCCTGGATATTAGGCCTATAGAAACACTCCCTGCACACAAACACCATTCCAACATGCATCTCAAGGCTGATGCGCGTGCTTCGGTATCCATGTCAAAGGAGCTGTGGGTTGTTTCTGGACACGGCCTCACATCTACTGAAACACAGGAACTATATGGAAATGGCTTTAAATTCATCTCTGCTGTGAGTTAAACAGCTGTTCCAAAAGAACTGAACAGTGGGGAGAGGAGACAATGGGACCCTGAGGGACTTCTAGCATTGGGTTTAACCCTATAGAGTTATATCTTTATGTACTAGGCTAGCTGTAATCCTACTATTGGTACCTAATGGAGAACTAGAATTCATATGGGAGGTTTGAACTTACACTGGTGACATTGGACAGTTTAGTATCTCTGCAATTATTATCATCGCTGTAGTAGATATCTATGTGAATATATACACACGTACATAACATAGATATCTACTACAGCGATGATAATAATTGCAGAGATACTAAACTGTCCAATACGTAGGGTAAATGTCTGTCATCGGTTCATCCAGACCACATTAATGACTTACTTTGACTACATAGCCACAACGCATTCCTTACACATCTATAAGCATGTCATGAACGTGTTATAACAGGTGTTATAACAGGTTTCTTTTTAAGGCTTCCTGACGTAATAACTGCATCAAATGAAATGTTATTTGACATTACTGCCCCCTCTTCACATGTAGGTTAAAGCAGCCAGCTCTCCTCTAGCTGTTGTTATGGATTCGTTTGTTCTTCACAGTCTCCTGTAGTCTTTCTGTTTCCTACATCCCTGAAAGGGACGTGTGTGTAGCATCCCGAGGGCATTTTGGAGGCAGAACGGAGTGGCTCTCTGCCAGGAGAGGACCTTTTGGAGGCAGAACGGAGTGGCTCTCTGCCAGGAGAGGACATTTTGGAGGCAGAACGGAGTGGCTCTCTACCAGGAGAGGGCATTCTGGATATTAGAGTCACTGTGTGTTGGATATTAGAGTCACTGTGTGTTGGATATTAGAGTCACTGTGTGTTGGATATTTGAGTCACTGTGTGTTGGATATTAGAGTCACTGTGTGTTGGATATTTGAGTCACTGTGTGTTGGATATTAGAGTCACTGTGTGTTGGATATTAGAGTCACTGTGTTTTGGATATTAGAGTCACTGTGTGTTGGATATTAGAGTCACTGTGTTTTGGATATTAGAGTCACTGTGTTTTGGATATTAGAGTCACTGTGTTTTGGATATTAGAGTCACTGTGTTTTGGATATTAGTCACTGTGTGTTGGATATTAGAGTCACTGTGTTTTGGATATTAGAGTCACTGTGTGTTTTGGATATTAGAGTCACTGTGTTTTGGATATTAGAGTCACTGTGTTTTGGATATTAGAGTCACTGTGTTTTGGATATTAGAGTCACTGTGTGTTTTGGATATTAGAGTCACTGTGTTTTGGATATTAGAGTCACTGTGTTTTGGATATTAGAGTCACTGTGTTTTGGATATTAGAGTCACTGTGTTTTGGATATTAGAGTCACTGTGTTTTGGATATTAGAGTCACTGTGTTTTGGATATTAGAGTCACTGTGTTTTGGATATTAGAGTCACTGTGTTTTGGATATTAGAGTCACTGTGTGTTTTGGATATTAGAGTCACTGTGTGTTTTGGATATTAGAGTCACTGTGTTTTGGATATTAGAGTCACTGTGTTTTGGATATTAGAGTCACTGTGTTTTGGATATTAGAGTCACTGTGTTTTGGATATTAGAGTCACTGTGTTTTGGATATTAGAGTCACTGTGTTTTGGATATTAGAGTCACTGTGTTTTGGATATTAGAGTCACTGTGTTTTGGATATTAGAGTCACTGTGTTTTGGATATTAGAGTCACTGTGTTTTGGATATTAGAGTCACTGTGTTTTGGATATTAGAGTCACTGTGTTTTGGATATTAGAGTCACTGTGTTTTGGATATTAGAGTCACTGTGTTTTGGATATTAGAGTCACTGTGTTTTGGATATTAGAGTCACTGTGTGTTGGATATTAGAGTCACTGTGTTTTGGATATTAGAGTCACTGTGTTTTGGATATTAGTCACTGTGTTTTGGATATTAGAGTCACTGTGTTTTGGATATTAGAGTCACTGTGTTTTGGATATTAGAGTCACTGTGTGTTGGATATTAGAGTCACTGTGTTTTGGATATTAGAGTCACTGTGTTTTGGATATTAGAGTCACTGTGTGTTGGATATTAGAGTCACTGTGTTTTGGATATTAGAGTCACTGTGTTTTGGATATTAGAGTCACTGTGTGTTGGATATTAGAGTCAAATGTATTTGATAAAGCTTTTGTTACATCAGCAGTTGGTCACAGACCCTCCCTGCCCTTTTTGTTGATGTTGTTGTTGTTGTTGTTATTCTTGTTGTTGTTGTTGTTGATGTTGTTATTCTTGTTGTTGTTGTTGTTGTTGTTGTTGATGTTGTTATTCTTGTTGTTGTTGTTGTGGTTGATGTTGTTGTTGTTGTTATTCTTGTTGTTGTTGATGTTGTTGTTGTTGTTATTCTTGTTGTTGTTGTTGTTATTCTTGTTGATGTTGTTGTTGTTGTTGTTGGCAAAGACTGTTTACTATTGAGTAGAGTCCCACAGTTCTTCATCTGGAAAGTCACACATTAAAGACTTCTCCCTTGTTGTTGTTGTTTTTGTTTTTGTGTTCATTCCAACTATCCAATGACTGAATTCCACAACGGTAATTCCATCATGAAAACCCGTAATTAGGTTCGTGTCGTAGCTTAGCTACATTGCCCTGAGAAGGTACCAGCGAACATTAATTATGCTGCTTTGATGTGAAGATGAAGAGGTGTTTTATTGGGATCGTTATGCTCTTTATGCTTAAAAATCATAATTAGATGTTCACATACATTATTTGATTAAGGCACAGCCGAGGGGAAGGTGAGCTACAAGAATCATTACTAAAGAAAACACTGGTGTGGTTTTAAGTATGAAATTAGTAGCTAGATCCACCCTAGCAGACACGGACACACTCAGTCCCTCACTCCTTCCATCTAATCATCTATTGTGTGTTCAGACACCACAGAGAGACTCTGTCTGAAACATTATTCTGCTCTCCTTTTGTTTCTCTCGTTCTCCCTCTCTTTTATCTCTTAGTTTAGAGTTTAGTGCGGGCGATAATTACCCCTGTGTTTCTCTCTCTCTCCTTCTCTCTTTCTCTCTCTCTTTCTCTCTTTATCTCTCAGTTTAGAGTTTAGTGTGGGCAATAATTACCCCTGTGTTTCTCTCTCTCTTTATCTCTTAGTTTAGTGTGGGCAATAATTACCCCTGTGTTTCTCTCTCTCTTTATCTCTTAGTTTAGTGTGGGCAATAATTACCCCTGTGTTTCTTTATCTCTTAGTTTAGTGTGGGCAATAATTACCCCTGTGTTTCTCTCTCTCTTTATCTCTTAGTTTAGTGTGGGCAATAATTACCCCTGTGTTTCTCTCTCTCTTTCTCAGTTTAGTCTGGGCAATACTTACCCCTGTGTTTCTCTCTCTCTTTATCTCTTAGTTTAGTGTGGGCAATAATTACCCCTGTGTTTCTCTCTCTCTTTATCTCTTAGTTTAGTGTGGGCAATAATTACCCCTGTGTTTCTCTCTCTCTTTATCTCTTAGTTTAGTGTGGGCAATAATTACCCCTGTGTTTCTCTCTCTCTTTATCTCTTAGTTTAGTGTGGGCAATAATTACCCCTGTGTTTCCAGCAGCCGGAACACAACACTTCTCCGCCAGTAAATCACTCCCTCCCTCCCTCCCTCCCTCCCTCCCTCCCTCCCTCCCTCCCTCCCTCCATCCCTCCCTCCCTCTGTCCCTCCCTACCTACCTACCCACCTACCTCCCTCCCTCCCTCCCTCCCTACTTCCCTCCCTCCCTCCCTCCCTACTTACCTCCCTCCCTCTGTCCCTCCCTACCTACCCCCCTCCGTCCGTCCGTCCCTCCCTAACTCCCTCCGTCCGTCCCTACCTACCTACTTACCTCCCTCCCTCCCTCCCTCCCTCCCTCTGTCCCTCCCTCCCTCTGTCCCTCTTTCCCTCCCTCCCTACTTACCTCCCTCCCTCTGTCCCTCCCTACCTACCTACCTACCTCCCTCCCTCCCTCCCTACTTACCTCCCTCCCTACCTACCCCCCTCCATCCCTCCGTCCGTCCGTCCCTCCCTAACTCCCTCCGTCCGTCCCTACCTACCTACCTACCTACTTACCTACCTACCTCCCTCCCTCCCTCCCTCCCTCCCTCCCTCCCTCCCTCCCTCCCTCCCTCCCTCCCTCTCTCCCTCCCTACTTACCTCCCTCTGTCCCTACCTCCCTCCTTCCCTCCCTCCCTCTGTCTCTCCCTCCCTCCCTACTTACCTCCCTCAGTCCGTCCCTAAAGTTGTCCCTAATGTTGTCCCTAATGTTGTCCCTAAGTTGTCCCTAACGTTGTCCCTAAATTGTCCCTAAAGTTGTCCCTAACGTTGTCCCTAAGTTGTCCCTAAGTCGCTTTGGATGAAACCGTCTGCTAAATGGCATATAGATAATATATTATTATTATGATAAAAGAGAGAGAGAGGAATGGAGAAAGAGAGAGAGGAATGGAGAGAGAGAGAGAGAGAGAGAGAGAGGGAGAGGAATGGAGAGAGAGAGAGAGAGAGGAATGGAGAGAGAGAGAGAGAGGAATGGAGAGAGAGAGAGAAGAGGGGGGGGTAGAGACAAGGACAAGTAGGAAAGTAGCTGAGAGAAAAGCCCCCTATCACCACCCAGCTTCCTTCCTGCCGTGATACCGCTGGTCTAACCAAAGCCCCCTATCACCACCCAGCTTCCTTCCTGCCGTGATACTGCTGGTCTAACCAAAGCCCCCTATCACCACCCAGCTTCCTTCCTGCCGTGATACTGCTGGTCTAACCACAGCCCTGTATCACCACCCAGCTTCCTTCCTGCCGTGATACCGCTGGTCTAACCAAAGCCCCCTATCACCACCCAGCTTCCTTCCTGCCGTGATACTGCTGGTCTAACCACAGCCCTGTATCACCACCCAGCTTCCTTCCTGCCGTGATACTGCTGGTCTAACCACAGCCCTGTATCACCACCCAGCTTCCTTCCTGCTATGATACTGCTGGTCTAACCAAAGCCCCCTATCACCACCCAGCTTCCTCCCTGCCTTGATACTGCTGGTCTAACCACAGCCCTGTATCACCACCCAGCTTCCTTCCTGCTATGATACTGCTGCTCTAACCAAAGCCCCCTATCACCACCCAGCTTCCTTCCTGCCGTGATACTGCTGGTCTAACCAAAGCCCCCTATCACCACCCAGCTTCCTCCCTGCCTTGATACTGCTGGTCTAACCACAGCCCTGTATCACCACCCAGCTTCCTTCCTGCTATGATACTGCTGCTCTAACCAAAGCCCCCTATCACCACCCAGCTTCCTTCCTGCCGTGATACTGCTGTAACCATGGTTACAAAGAGAGGAAAAACACTCACATTACCATGAGAAAGGCGTTGGGTACACTGGGCCTTCATCCCTATATAGTGCACTACTTTAGACCAGAGCCCTATGGAACCCTATTCCCTATATAGTGCACTAATGTTGAGCAGAGCCTTATTAGAGAATAGGGTGCCATTTGGGATAAAGGCCGACTGGCACTCCCTTTTATGCCTGCAGAAAGCCAAAGAGCTCTGATTTCAAGGGATGTTTAACCTCCATTCAGACAGTAACAAGGACGTGGTTGTCTGTCTCAAAGAGAACATTGGTGCTGGATGATTGGGGTTGGGTGGGAGGAAAGGGAAACGAGGGGGGAGGTTAGATCACAGACCTCGTTTGTTCCCCCTTATTACTTCAGAGCTGTCTCTATTCCCAGTGAAGCGCTGTCTCTATTCCCAGTGAAGAGCTGTCTCTATTCCCAGTGAAGAGCTGTCTCTATTCCCAGTGTTGAGCTGTCTCTATTCCCAGTGTTGAGCTGTCTCTATTCCCAGTGTTGAGCTGCCTCTATTCCCAGTGAAGAGCTGTCTCTATTCCCAGTGAAGAGCTGTCTCTATTCCCAGTGAAGAGCTGTCTCTATTCCCAGTGAAAAGCTGTCTCTATTCCCAGTGTTGAGCTGTCTCTATTCCCAGTGTTGAGCTGTCTCTATTCCCAGTGAAGAGCTGTCTCTATTCCCAGTGAAGAGCTGTCTCTATTCCCAGTGAAGAGCTGTCTCTATTCCCAGTAAAGCGCTGTCTCTATTCCCAGTGAAGAGCTGTCTCTATTCCCAGTGAAGAGCTGTCTCTATTCCCAGTGTTGAGCTGTCTCTATTCCCAGTGTTGAGCTGTCTCTATTCCCAGTGAAGAGCTGTCTCTATTCCCAGTGAAGAGCTGTCTCTATTCCCAGTGTTGAGCTGTCTCTATTCCCAGTGTTGAGCTGTCTCTATTCCCAGTGAAGAGCTGTCTCTATTCCCAGTGAAGAGCTGTCTCTATTCCCAGTGAAGAGCTGTCTCTATTCCCAGTGAAGAGCTGTCTCTATTCCCAGTGAAGAGCTGTCTCTATTCCCAGTGAAGAACTGTCTCTATTCCCAGTGTTGAGCTGTCTCTATTCCCAGTGTTGAGCTGTCTCTATTCCCAGTGAAGAGCTGTCTCTATTCCCAGAGTTGAGCTGTCTCTATTCCCAGTGAAGAGCTGTCTCTATTCCCAGTGTTGAGCTGTCTCTATTCCCAGTGTTGAGCTGTCTCTATTCCCAGTGAAGAGCTGTCTCTATTCCCAGAGTTGAGCTGTCTCTATTCCCAGTGAAGAGCTGTCTCTATTCCCAGTGTTGAGCTGTCTCTATTCCCAGTGAAGAGCTGTCTCTATTCCCAGTGAAAAGCTGTCTCTATTCCCAGTGTGGAGCTGTCTCTATTCCCAGTGTTGAGCTGTGTCTATTCCCAGTGAAGAGCTGTCTCTATTCCCAGTGAAGAGCTGTCTCTATTCCCAGTGAAGAGCTGTCTCTATTCCCAGTGAAGAGCTGTCTCTATTCCCAGTGAAGAGCTGTCTCTATTCCCAGTGAAAAGCTGTCTCTATTCCCAGTGTGGAGCTGTCTCTATTCCCAGTGAAGAGCTTTCTCTATTCCCAGTGAAAAGCTGTCTCTATTCCCAGTGTTGAGCTGTCTCTATTCCCAGTGCTGAGCTGTCTCTATTCCCAGTGAAGAGCTGTCTCTATTCCCAGTGAAGAGCTGTCTCTATTCCCAGTGAAGAGCTGTCTCTATTCCCAGGGTTGAGCTTTCTCTATTCCCAGTGAAGAGCTGTCTCTATTCCCAGTGTTGAGCTGTCTCTATTCCCAGTGAAGAGCTGTCTCTATTCCCAGTGAAGAGCTGTCTCTATTCCCAGTGAAGAGCTGTCTCTATTCCCAGTGTTGAGCTGCCTCTATTCCCAGTGAAGAGCTGTATCTATTCTCAGTGAAGACCTGTCTCTATTCCCAGAGTTGAGCTGCCTCTATTCCCAGTGAGGGGCTGCCTCTATTCCCAGTGTTGAGCTGTCTCTATTCCCAGTGTGGAGCTGTCTCTATTCCCAGTGTTGAGCTGTCTCTATTCCCAGTATGGAGCTGTCTCTATTCCCAGTATGGAGCTGTCTCTATTCCCAGTGAGGACCTGCCTCTATTCCCAGTGAATTAAAAAAAAAAAATCTCTCACTTAACCCCCGGGACTTCATTACTCCTTACTGAGCGGACCAAAATGGCCATCAGCAGTGCGGGGAGAAAAGTTCTCTCAACAAATCATTTTCAGCGTGGGGGCCTCCCCTAAATATTTTCCCGCATCTGTGGAGACCCCGGAGATCAACTCCGCAGACCCTGCTCCCTGCACCCACCCTGTAAGACCCTGGATTGACCCCGGTCCCAGACTCCCTGGTTCCCAGCCTCCATTGTCCCCAGCCTCCCTGGTTCCCAGCCTCCCATGGTCCCCAGCCTCCGTGGTTCCCAGCCTCCCATGGTCTCCAGCCTCCGTGGTCCCCAGCCTCCCACGGTCCCCAGCTTCCCTTTGTCCCCAGCCTCCATGGTCCCCAGCCTCCCTGGTCCCCAGCCTCCATGGTCCCTAGCCTCCCTGGCCCCAGCCTCCCTGGTCCCCAGCCTCCCTGGTCCCCAGCCTCCATGGTCCCCAGCCTCCCTGGTCCCCAGCCTCCATGGTCCCCCAGCCTCCCTGGTCCCCAGCCTCCATGGTCCCCAGCCTCCCATTGTCCCCAGCCTCCATGGTCCCCAGCCTCCCTTGGTCCCCAGCCTCCCATTGTCCCCAGGTCCCGTGGTCCCCATCCTCCGTGGTTCCCGTCCTCATGGTCCCCAGCCTCCCCTGGTCCCCAGCCCCCGTGGTCTCCGTCCTCCATGGTCCCCAGCCTCCCTGGTCCCAAACCTCCCATGGTCCCCAGCCTCCCTGGTTCCCAACTTCCCATGGTCTCCAGCCTCCCTGGTTCCCAACTTCCCATGGTCTCCAGCCTCCCATGGTCCCCAGCCTCCGTGGTCCCCAACCTCCCATGGTCCCCAACCTCCCTGGTCCCAAACATCCCATGGTCCCCAGCCTCCCATGGTCCCCAGCCTCCAATGGTCCCCGTCCTCCATTGTCCCCGTCCCCCGTGGTCCCCGTCCTCCGTGGTCCCCGTCCTCCGTTGTCCCCGTCCCCCGTGGTCCCCGTCCTCCGTTGTCCCCGTCCCACGTGGTCCCTGTCCTCCGTTGTCCCCGTCCCCCGTGGTCCCCGTCCTCCGTTGTCCCCGTCCCCGTGGTCCCCGTCCTCCATGGTCCCTGTCCTCCGTGGTCCCCGTCCTCCGTGGTCCCCGTCCTCCGTGGTCCCTGTCCTCCGTCCTCCCATGGTCCCCAGCCTCCGTGGGCTCTGTCTTCCGTGGTCCCCGTCCTCCGTGGTCCCCAACCTCCCATGGTCCCCAGCCTCCCGTGGTCCCCAACCTCCCATGGTCCCCAGCCTCCCGTGGTCCCCAGCCTCCGTGGTCTCTGTCCTCCCTGGTCTCTGTCCCCCGTGGGAGGAAGGGTGGAGGGAGGGAGGGGAGGAGTGGTGTCTCAGTCTGTGTGTTTCTGGGAGGGAGGGAGGGAGGGAGGGAGGGGTGGTGTCTCAGTCTGTGTGTTTCTGGGAAGGAGGGAGGAGTGGTGGTGTCTGTGTGTTTCTGGGAGGGAGGGAGGGAGGGGTGGTGGTGTCTGTGTGTTTCTGGGAGGGAGGGAGGAGTGGTGGTGTCTGTGTGTTTCTGGGAGGGAGGGAGGAGTGGTGGTGTCTGTGTGTTTCTGGGAGGGAGGGAGGGGTGGTGGTGTCTGTGTGTTTCTGGGAGGGAGGGAGGAGTGGTGTCTGTGTGTTTCTGGGAGGGAGGGAGGAGTGGTGGTGTCTGTGTGTTTCTGGGAGGGAGGGAGGGGTGATGGTGTCTGTGTGTTTCTGGGAGGGAGGGAGGGGAGGGGAGGAGAGGAGGAGGGGAGGGAGGGGAGGAGAGGAGAGGAGGAGGGGAGGGGAGGGGAGGAGTGGTGTCTCAGTCTGTGTGTTTCTGGGAAGGAGGGAGGGGAGGGGAGGAGAGGAGGAGGGGAGGGGAGGGGAGGAGAGAAGGAGGGGAGGGGAGGGGAGGGGAGGAGGAGGGGAGGGAGGGGAGGAGTGGTGTCTCAGTCTGTGTGTTTCTGGGAAGGAGGGAGGGGAGGGGAGGAGAGGAGGAGGGGAGGGGAGGAGAGAAGGAGGGGAGGGGAGGGGAGGAGAGGAGGAGGGGAGGGAGGGAGGAGTGGTGTCTCAGTCTGTGTGTTTCTGGGAGGGAGGGAGGGAGGGGTGGTGGTGTCTGTGTGTTTCTGGGAGGGAGGGAGGGGTGGTGGTGTCTGTGTGTTTCTGGGAGGGAGGGGTGGTGGTGTCTGTGTGTTTCTGGGAGGGAGGGAGGGAGGGGTGGTGGTGTCTGTGTGTTTCTGGGAGGGAGGGAGGGGTGGTGGTGTCTGTGTGTTTCTGGGAGGGAGGGAGGGAGGGAGGAGTGGTGGTGTCTGTGTGTTTCTGGGAGGGAGGAAGGGAGGAGTGGTGGTGTCTGTGTGTTTCTGGGAGGGAGGGAGGAGTGGTGGTGTCTGTGTGTTTCTGGGAGGGAGGGAGGGAGGGAGGAGTGGTGGTGTCTGTGTTTATCTGTCTGGGTGTAGATAAGGGGTTGTTTGATGGGGATAAGAGGAAGGAGTGTGATTTTGGTCAGCCAATCTGATTCATAGAGAGAGAGAAAGATGGGAGATGGACGAGAGTGGTGTGAGTGAGAGGGTAAAGAGAGACACAGAGGGAGGAGAGAGACGAGAAAGAGAGATGGAGAGAGATGGGAGAGAGAAATGCAGAGAGCGAGGGAAGGAAGGCCCAGGTCGCTTGGCCATAGCAGCGAACAGTAATTACATAAAGAGATTAGTATAGGCAGGAGAGAGGGGTGGAGAGGAGGTAGAGGAGTGGTAGAGAGAGAGGGATGGAAGGCCCAGGTCGCTTGGCCGTAGCAGCAAACAGTAATTACATAAAGAGATTAGTATAGACAGGAGAGAGGGCTCTACAGGCCGTCCTCTCCTGACTCTACAGGCCGTCTTCTCCTGACTCTACAGGCCGTCTTCTCCTGACTCTACAGGCCGTCCTCTCCTGACTCTACAGGCCGTCCTCTCCTGACTCTACAGGCCGTCCTCTCCTGACTCTACAGGCCGTCTTCTCCTGACTCTACAGGCCGTCTTCTCCTGACTCTACAGGCCGTCTTCTCCTGACTCTACAGGCCGTCTTCTACTGACTCTACAGGCCGTCTTCTACTGACTCTACAGGCCGTCCTCTCCTGACTCTACAGGCCGTCCTCTCCTGACTCTACAGGCCGTCTTCTCCTGACTCTACAGGCCGTCTTCTCCTGACTCTACAGGCCGTCTTCTCCTGACTCTACAGGCCGTCCTCTCCTGACTCTACAGGCCGTCTTCTCCTGACTCTACAGGCCGTCTTCTCCTGACTCTACAGGCCGTCTTCTCCTGACTCTACAGGCCGTCTTCTCCTGACTGTACAGGCCATCCTCTCCTGACTCTACTGACCGTCTTCTCCTGACTCTACAGGCCGTCTTCTCCTGACTCTACAGGCCGTCTTCTCCTGACTCTACAGGCCGTCTTTTTCTGACTCTACAGGCCGTCTTCTCCTGACTCTACAGGCCGTTTTCTCCTGACTCTACAGGCCATCTTCTCCTGACTCTACAGGCCGTCCTCTCCTGACTCTACAGGCCGTCCTCTCCTGACTCTACAGGCCGTCCTCTCCTGACTCTACAGGCCGTCTTCTCCTGACTCTACAGGCCATCCTCTCCTGACGCTAGAGTATAGTGTGGGTGTGTTTACTAGAGATTTGGGTGGGTGTATTTACTAGAGATTTATGTGGGTGTGTGTACTTGAATTTACTGTGGGTGTTTTTACTAGTCTTTAGTGTGGGTGTGAGCACTCTTAGAAGTGTGTTATTCTGAACCCTTCAGTGTCTGTCCTTTGTCAGAACGTGATGAGGATAATTACTGCTTCAGCCTTTCTGCCCCTGATCCCAGATCCTGTCCTTACAGGAAATATAATCACTTCATAACCCTGTCATTGGACAGAGGATGCAATCAAAGAAACTGACAGCTAGCTAGCTAGGTGCCCAGCCTCATTGCTGTGTTAACAGCTAGCTAGCTAGGTGCCCGGCCTCATTGCAGCGTTTACAGCTAGCTAGCTAGGTGTCCGGCCTCATTGCAGCGTTTACAGCTAGCTAGCTAGGTGCCCGGCCTCATTGCAGCGTTTACAGCTAGCTAGCTAGGTGCCCGGCCTCATTGCAGCGTTTACAGCTAGCTAGCTAGGTGCCCGGCCTCATTGCAGCGTTTACAGCTAGCTAGCTAGGTGCCCGGCCTCATTGCAGCGTTTACAGCTAGCTAGCTAGGTGCCCGGCCTCATTGCAGCGTTTACAGCTAGCTAGCTAGGTGCCCGGCCTCATTGCAGCGTTTACAGCTAGCTAGCTAGGTGCCCGGCCTCATTGCAGCGTTTACAGCTAGCTAGCTAGGTGCCCGGCCTCATTGCAGCGTTTTACAGCTAGCTAGCTAGGTGCCCGGCCTCATTGCAGCGTTAACAGCTAGCTAGCTAGGTGCCCGGCCTCATTGCAGCGTTTACAGCTAGCTAGCTAGGTGCCCGGCCTCATTGCAGCGTTTACAGCTAGCTAGCTAGGTGCCCGGCCTCATTGCAGCGTTTACAGCTAGCTAGCTAGGTGTCCGGCCTCATTGCAGCGTTTACAGCTAGCTAGCTAGGTGCCCGGCCTCATTGCAGCGTTTACAGCTAGCTAGCTAGGTGCCCGGTCTCATTGCAGCGTTTACAGCTAGCTAGCTAGGTGTCCGGCCTCATTGCAGCGTTTACAGCTAGCTAGCTAGGTGCCCGGCCTCATTGCAGCGTTTACAGCTAGCTAGCTAGGTGCCCGGCCTCATTGCAGCGTTTACAGCTAGCTAGCTAGGTGCCCGGCCTCATTGCAGCGTTTACAGCTAGCTAGCGAGGTGCCCGGCCTCATTGCAGCGTTTACAGCTAGCAGGATGTAAAGATGATCTTTTCTCTTCTCTCCTCTTCCAGGTAGAACCGCTCTCTGAACAAGTTACTCTGCATCAAAACCTTGACTCATTTCTCTCCTCTTCCAGGTTGTACCTCTCTCTGAACAAGTTACTCTGCATCAAACCCTTGACTCAGTTCTTCTCTGAGTGCGTTAGAAGAAGGGATCCTCCTCCAAAGAGGGTTAAGAGCAAATGAAGAAACAAGGACGGAAGAAGAGGAAGCAAAGATTTGTTGGCTAAAGACAGCCCTCGTCTTCCCAGCGAGCGCTAAGTAGACTATGACAGGATTTCCACTCCGTCTTCCTAATCTGTGTAAGCGAACCTGTTCTGGGATGTATTTCACATGGTATGTCTTTTGATTGGGATTAGCCTGGATTAGTCGATCCTCTTACCCCGGGATGTGGCTCAGTACAGTTTATCACTAGCAGCCCAGGGCCTCAGCTCAGCGTCTCAGCCTCACCGCAGAGGAAAGCTGGGAAATCCTCCTTTCTATCACTCTGATCAGAGTCTTTAAACTGACTTCCCAAAGAAAGCCAGAGAACACACTGGACTTCGTGGTAGTGGAAATGCATTCCAGGTGACTACCTCATGAAGCTGGTTGAGAGAATGCCAAGAGTGTGCAAAGCTGTCATCAAAGGCAAAGTGTGGCTACTTTGAAGAATCTCAAATATATACATATATATTTTGATTTGTTTATTAACACTTTTTTGGGGGTTACTACATGATATGTGTTATTTCATAGTTTTTATGTCTTCACTATTATTCAACAATGTAGAAAATAGTAAAAATAAAGAAAAACCCTTGAATGAGTAGGTGTGTCTAAACTTTTGACTGGTAGTGTACATAAATACTTTATATTATATGACGCTGTACTCACTATAAAGTGAGACCCCGTTTGTTCATTCATGACACATACATAAAGGCTTAATGATGTAAACGCAAATGTATTAAACACTTAGGGAATTATCACTAACAGCTGAAGCAAATAAACATTAAAAACATGTTTAAACCTAAACATTTCCTTTTATTTGTACTTTTTTTTAAAACAATAGAAATACATTGAGTTTCATAAAGTCCATCAATGTAATGACATTGAACATTACACAGGGCTGTGAATAGTGTAGCTGGTCCCTTACCTCTCTTATATAGAACATTACACAGGGCTGTGAATAGTGTAGCTGGTCCCTTACCTCTCTTATATAGAACATTACACAGGGCTGTGAATAGTGTAGCTGGTCCCTTACCTCTCTTATATAGAACATTACACAGGGCTGTGAATAGTGTAGCTGGTCCCTTACCTCTCTTATATAGAACATTACACAGGGCTGTGAATAGTGTAGCTGGTCCCTTACCTCTCTTATATAGAACATTACACAGGGCTGTGAATAGTGTAGCTGGTCCCTTACCTCTCTTATATAGAACATTACACAGGGCTGTGAATAGTGTAGCTGGTCCCTTATCTCTCTTATATAGAACATTACACAGGGCTGTGAATAGTGTAGCTGGTCCCTTACCTCTCTTATATAGAACATTACACGGGGCTGTGAATAGTGTAGCTGGTCCCTTACCTCTCTTATATAGAACATTACACAGGGCTGTGAATAGTGTAGCTGGTCCCTTACCTCTCTTATATAGAACATTACACAGGGCTGTGAATAGTGTAGCTGGTCCCTTACCTCTCTTATATAGAACATTACACAGGGCTGTGAATAGTGTAGCTGGTCCCTTACCTCTCTTATATAGAACATTACACAGGGCTGTGAATAGTGTAGCTGGTCCCTTACCTCTCTTATATAGAACATTACACAGGGCTGTGAATAGTGTAGCTGGTCCCTTACCTCTCTTATATAGAACATTACACGGGGCTGTGAATAGTGTAGCTGGTCCCTTACCTCTCTTATATAGAACATTACACGGGGCTGTGAATAGTGTAGCTGGTCCCTTACCTCTCTTATATAGAACATTACACAGGGCTGTGAATAGTGTAGCTGGTCCCTTACCTCTCTTATATAGAACATTACACGGGGCTGTGAATAGTGTAGCTGGTCCCTTACCTCTCTTATATAGAACATTACACAGGGCTGTGAATAGTGTAGCTGGTCCCTTACCTCTCTTATATAGAACATTACACAGGGCTGTGAATAGTGTAGCTGGTCCCTTACCTCTCTTATATAGAACATTACACAGGGCTGTGAATAGTGTAGCTGGTCCCTTACCTCTCTTATATAGAACATTACACAGGGCTGTGAATAGTGTAGCTGGTCCCTTACCTCTCTTATATAGAACATTACACAGGGCTGTGAATAGTGTAGCTGGTCCCTTACCTCTCTTATATAGAACATTACACGGGGCTGTGAATAGTGTAGCTGGTCCCTTACCTCTCTTATATAGAACATTACACGGGGCTGTGAATAGTGTAGCTGGTCCCTTACCTCTCTTATATAGAACATTACACAGGGCTGTGAATAGTGTAGCTGGTCCCTTACCTCTCTTATATAGAACATTACACGGGGCTGTGAATAGTGTAGCTGGTCCCTTATCTCTCTTATATAGAACATTACACAGGGCTGTGAATAGTGTAGCTGGTCCCTTACCTCTCTTATATAGAACATTACACAGGGCTGTGAATAGTGTAGCTGGTCCCTTACCTCTCTTATATAGAACATTACACAGGGCTGTGAATAGTGTAGCTGGTCCCTTACCTCTCTTATATAGAACATTACACAGGGCTGTGAATAGTGTAGCTGGTCCCTTACCTCTCTTATATAGAACATTACACAGGGCTGTGAATAGTGTAGCTGGTCCCTTACCTCTCTTATATAGAACATTACACAGGGCTGTGAATAGTGTAGCTGGTCCCTTACCTCTCTTATATAGAACATTACACAGGGCTGTGAATAGTGTAGCTGGTCCCTTACCTCTCTTATATAGAACATTACACAGGGCTGTGAATAGTGTAGCTGGTCCCTTACCACTCTTATATTGAACATTACACAGAGCTGTGAATAGTGTAGCTGGTCCCTTACCTCTCTTATATAGAACATTACACAGGGCTGTGAATAGTGTAGCTGGTCCCTTATCTCTCTTATATAGAACACTACACAGGGCTGTGAATAGTGTAGCTGGTCCCTTACCTCTCTTATATAGAACATTACACAGGGCTGTGAATAGTGTAGCTGGTCCCTTACCTCTCTTATATAGAACATTACACAGGGCTGTGAATAGTGTAGCTGGTCCCTGAGCTGGGAGACGAATGGTTCTTGCCTCTCTTCCTGCTTAAGGCGCTTGTCGGTTCCAACCTTAAAAGTAACAACAAAGAAAGTTAGCAACTCTGTGAGGAAATGCCTTTGTCTCACCATCTGGATAAGGTCTGTGCTGTGCCAGAAAGTCTAAATGGGGAGATGGGGGAGACTCCATTTTGATTAGTATTATTATATTTCTCTTTCATTGACAAATCTCATGGCGTGACTATGATCCATGGCAGTCTCCTAGTCACATCATGAGTTGAAACGCGACCGTATTAAGATAACTAAATATGTGGCATATAAAGGGTTCAACATGTACAAGATCAAGTGACTTACCGTCTTTGATGGCGATTTCAAATTTTTACGGGAAGATAGAAGAAGCAGCGTCACAGAGAGGGCGTGGCCACAAGAGGATCGCGTCCAGTAGAGGGCGTGGCCACAAGAGGATCGCGTCCAGTAGAGGGCGTGACCACTAGAGGATCGCGTCCAGTAGACGGTGTGGCCACAAGAGGATCGCGTCCAGTAGAGGGTGTGGCCACAAGAGGATCGCGTCCAGTAGAGGGTGTGGCCACAAGAGGATCGCGTCCAGTAGAGGCCGTGGTCACAAGAGAGTCGCGTCCAGTAGAGGGCGCCGATACGCTAGCTACCTTTCTTTGCCTGTTTGTTAGCCAACTAGCATTCAGCTACAGAGGCTAGCTACGAGACTTTGTACAATCAAGCTAACATCTAGGTAGCTACCTAGCTAATCAAAATATCTGCTTGCACTTATTGATTAACCTTAGCTTGAATCCCACCATGTAGCTAGCTAGCTACGTTTGTTTACATCTTTTGACTGGCAGCCTGCTGCAAGCAGCTTTGTTGTTGCCGAGCAACCAACCCAGTGTTAGAACTTTGAACTTCGGCAAAAAAAAAAAGAAGATGTTAGCATTGTCATAAATGCTACAAAAAAAGGTAGCACATCGTTGTTTCTTAATAACGGACGGAAATGTGCACGTGAGAGCAATACATTATCAATTCAAGCAAAATCTTTTACACCTACAAACTTAGTCAATCCGGACTTTAAAAAAAAAAAATCCAATGGCCACTTTATTGACATTATAGTCTTGTTTTAATCCAACGTCTAGAATTTGAGCTAGATAGCCATAAGAAATACTCTTAATAAAACTCAAATTGTTATTGACCCTATTCATGTTAGATATTAGATATTAGATATGACGATAGGAAGATTTTGAATTCAACACTGAGCTTCATCCAATCCCAATCGGCGTCTGTAATGATAGCCTGTTGCGTACATTTACATATTAGTTGTTTTTATATAAAAAAAATAATAAGTAATACTCATAACATAGAAACCTAAAAATTAATATTCATTCCTGTCACGTTCTGATCTGTTTCACCTGTCCTTGTGCTTGTCTCCACTCCCCTCCAGGTGTCGCCCATCTTCCCCATTATCCCCTGGGTATTTATACCTGTGTTCTCTGTCTGTCTGTTGCCAGTTCGTCTTATTGGTCAAGCAGAGTTTTTCTTGTCTTTGCCTCTCTTTTTCTCCTCCTCCTGTTTTTTTTATTTTTTTATTTATGCTTGACTGTCCTGACCCTGTACCCGCCTGCCTGACCACTCTGCCTGTCCTGACCCTGTCCCTGACCCTGATCCTGTCCCTGACCCTGTACCCTCCCACCTGACCACTCTGCCTGACCCTGTAACTGACCCTGATCCTGTCCCTGACCCTGTCCCTGACCCTGACCAAGTACCCGCCCACCTGACCACTCTGCCTGTCCTGACCCTGTCCCTGACCCTGTACCCGCCCACCTGACCACTCTGCCTGTCCCTGACCCTGTCCCTGACCCTGTACCTGACCCTGATCCTGTCCCTGTCCCTGACCAAGTACCCGCCCACCTGACCACTCTGCCTGTCCTTGACCCTGAGCCTGCCTGACCACTCTGCCTGTCCTGACCCTATACCCGCCCGCCTGACCACTCTGCATGTCCCTGACCCTGACCCTGACCCTGTTCCTGTCCCTGACCCTGACCCTGAGCCTGCCTGACCACTCTGCCTGTCCTGACCCTATACAGGTCAAGGCAGGCAGGGCTTGATAATCCAGAGTAGGAGCAAAGGTACAGGACAGCAGGCAGACTCAGGGCTAGGGACAGGGTCAGGGACAGGCAGAGTGGTCAGGCGGGCACAGGGTCAGGACAGGCAGAGTGGTCAGGCGGGCGGCCTGACCACTCTGCCTGTCCCTGACCCTGTTCCTGACCCTGACCCTGTCCCTGACCCTGTCCCTGACCCTGTCCCTAGCCCTGAGTCTGCCTGCTGTCCTGTACCTTTGCTCCTACTCTGGATTATCAAGCCCTGCCTGCCTTGACCTGTCGTTTGCCTGCCCCCATGGTTACATTAAACATTGTTACTTCACACAGTCTGCACTTGGGTCTTACAAACATACCTGATAATACCCTTCTGTTTATAGGCCCTGGTCTGACGTTGTGCACTATAAAGGAATAGGGTAGAATTTTGGAACACATCCATTGTTTATCCAGCATCCAATCTAATATATATATATTTTTTTACATAATTGACGGATTGTTTAGTCCCGTAACATTCCATGTTAATCTTCCACGGTTAAAGCCGTCACTGCATATGAAAACGATTTTCTGACATTTAGGCCTTTCCTGGATGTTGTGCTTTGAAATGGAAATATTTAAATCCCTGAGTCATATTTTTGATCCGTTAAGACTCTTTATAATTCAATAAATATGCTTAAAGAAGAGCAAGGCTTTCACCAGGCCTCACGCACGCACACACAGTCTAGAAGCCCACAAACCAACAAATAAACCGCCCACCAAAACTCACAGACCAGGCAAGGAGGGCATTAATCAGAGAGGCAACAAAGAGACCAAAGATAACCTTGAAGGAGCTGCAAAGCTCCACAGCGGAGATTGGAGTATCTGTCCATAGGACCACTTTAAGCCGTAGACTCCACAGAGCTGGGCTTTATCGGAAGAGTGGCCAGAAAAAAAGCCATTGCTTAAAGAAAAAAATAAGCAAACACGTTTGGTGTTTGTCAAAAGGCATGTTGGAGGCTCCCCAAATATATGGAGGAAGGTACTCTGATCAGATGAGACTAAAATGTAGCTTTTTGGCTATCAAGGAAAACACTATGTCTGGCGCAAACCCAACTCCTCTTATCACCCCGAGAACCCCATCCCCACAGTGAAGCATGGTGGTGGCAGCATCATGGTGTGGGGATGTTTTTCATCGGCAGGGACTGGGAAACTGGTCAGAATTGAAGGAATGATGGATGGTGCTAAATACAGGGAAATTCTTAAGGGAAACCTGTTTCAGTCTTCCAGAGATTTGAGACTGGGACGGAGGTTCACCTTCCAGCAGGACAATGACCCTATACTGCTAAAGCAACACTCGAGTGGTTTAAGGGGAAACGTTTAAATGTCTTGGAATGGCCTAGTCAAAGCCCAGACCTCAATCCAATTGAGAATCTGTGGTATGACTTAAAGATTGCTGTACGCCAGTGGAACCCATCGAACTTGAAGGAGCTGGAGAAGTTTTGCCTTATTTAATGGGCAAGAATCCCAGTGGACTTGCAGCTGTAATTGCAGCAAAATGTGGCTGTACGAAGTATTGACTTGGGGGGGATGAAAAGTTATGCAAGCTCCACTTTTCTGTTTTTTTCTCTTATTTCTTGTTTTTTTCACAATAAAAAATATTTTGCATCTTCAAAGTGGCAGGCATGTTGTGTAACGCAAATGATACAAACCCACCAAAAATCTATTTTCATTTCAGGTTGTAAGGCAACAAAATAGGAAAATTGCCAAGGGGGGTGAATACTTTCGCAAGCCAATGTAAATTCTTTAGTCGACATTAAGAAATGTTTTTTCATTTTAGGATGAGCATTCATTTACTTTTAGATTTGTGTGTATATTGTTTCTAAATTGTTAGATACTACTGCACTATTGGAGCTAGAAACACAAGTATTTCGCTACACCCACAATAACATCTGCTAAATATGTGTCATTGTCCTGCTGGAAGGTGAACCTCTGTCCCATAGAATTTGATTTGAACACACACACAGACACACAGACATACACACATACACACACACACAGACACACAGTCACAGACAGACAGACACACACACATAGACACACACACACACATACGCACGCACACACAGAATATAAGGCTCTGTCTGCGAAAATATCCTTTTGAGATGGAAAATATATATTTGAAGTTATGAGCAAAAACTGAACATACTAGTAATAATACCCATCGTGTTATCAAGAGCTACAATCATATCCGCCATCGACCTGGCATTATCCTGGTGTCCTCCTCGTGATTGTGTTGTAGTTAGGCTGTTTTCTATTGTCCTCCTGTGACTCTCTGTTATTCCTGGTCAGTGCTGATGAACTCCTCGCTCGCTCTCTCTCAATTCAATTCCATTCAATTCCATTCCATTCAAATCCATTCAATTCCATTCCATTCAAATCCATTCAATTCAATACCATTCAATTCAATTCCATTCCATTCAAATCCATTCCATTCATTCCATTCAAATCCATTCAATTCCATTCAAATCCATTCAATTCCATTCCATTCAAATCCATTCAATTCCATTCCATTCAATTCCATTCAAATCCATTCAATTCCATTCCATTCAATTCCATTCAAAGGGCTTAATTGGCATGGGAAGCATATGTTTACATTGCCAAAGCAAATGGATATAGACGATAAACAAAAGGGAAATAAACACATCAGTAAACAAAAGTTTTACAACAATATTAGACATGTCAAATGTTATATTGTTGTCTATGTAAAGTGTTGCAACAATGATTTGGTCTGTGTTTGTGTTTGTGAACAGAGCCCCAGGACCAGCTGGCTGAGGTGACTCTTCTCCAGGTTCATCTCTCTGTAAGTGAGGGCTTTGTGGTGGAACGTGTTGGAATCACTTCCTTTAAAGTGGTTATAGAATTTAACAGCTCTTTTCTGGATGTTGATAACTAGGGGGTCTAGTCCTAATTCTGCTCTGCATTATTTGGTGTTTTACATTGTACACAATGTTTGTCCTTGTCCCATTTTGTGAATTATTGGTTGGCGAGTGGACCCCAGAGTGCTATGGATTCTATAACTGATTGAATTTTTGGGGGGCAAATTGGGATGTTTCTCTCCCGGTATCTCTCTCTCTCCCGGTATCTCTCTCTCTCTCCCACAGTATCTCTCTCTCTCTCCCGGTATCTCTCTCTCTCTCTCTCTCTCTCCCGGTATCTCTCTCTCTCTCCCACAGTATCTCTCCCACAGTATCTCTCTCTCTTTCTCTCTCTCTCTCTCTCTCTTTCTCTGTATCTCTCTGTCTCTCTCTCTCTCTCTTGTGTGCTGCACACTTTCACTCTCTGCCGACTCTCAGCCAAATGCCAAAGCAAATCTTGTCATAATTAGCACTAATCCAACTCATTACCGCTCTGCTTAATTAACACACACACACACACACACACACACACACACACACACACACACACACACACACACACACACACACACACACACACACACACACACACACACACACACACACACACACACACACACACACACACACACACACACACACACACACACTGCTTAATTGCCCTATTAATAGTTTTCCTGAGAGAGCTTGTTGTTTACAACTCAGTCAGACAGACAGACATTCAGTCAGTCAGGCAGGCAGGCTGTCAGGCAGGCAGGCAGGCAGGCAGTCAGTCAGTCAGTCAGTCAGTCAGGCAGGGCAAATGTTTGTTTCTAAATGAGTCGACAAGAAGACAGCTCCATTGTTCAAACAAACAGAACAGAACAGGCAGGATTAGTAGGGGTTCAAAGAGCAGGATTAGTGGCACAGGGAAGATAGACGATCATCGCATCACAGCTTGGCACTGACAGGGAATGAGGGAGGAAGCCACCAACCATGGGGCCAACAACAGAATGGGTATTCTCTCCATTTGACAACAGACAACATCTGAGACCTTGGCTACATTACAATGGAACCCTGCAGACAGACAAACCCTTGACTAACATTATTGCAACAATACTCTCTTTACATTCCAGCTAACAAGACAGTGATGTAGCCTGGCCTTGCACGGCTCTTTGTGGTAACCATCAAAGGGAGAGTTGTGTTCCAGACCTGTAAGGGGGATAGGTTTGTGAGAGGGAAGAGAGAAAGAGAGGAGGGAAGAGAGGAGAGGAGGGAAGATGAGAGAAGATGAGAGGAGAGAGGAGAGCTGCGAGGCGAGGGGAGAGAGGAGGGGAGAGGAGAGAAGATGAGAGGAGGGAAGAGAAGATGAGAGGAGGGAAGAGAGGAGAGGAGAGGAGTTAAGAGAGGAGAGGAGGAAAGAGAGGAGAGGAGAGAAGATGAGAGGAGAGGAGGGAAGAGAGGAGGCAAGAGAAAGAGAGGAGGGAAGAGAGGAGAGAAGATGAGAGGAGAGAAGATAAGAGAGGAGAGCTGCGAGGCGAGGGGAGAGGAGAGGCGCGAGGGGAGGGGAGAGAGGAGGGGAGAGGAGAGGCGCGAGGGGAGGGGAGAGAGAATCGGAGAGGAGAGGAGATGGGGATTAGTGATGGAAGGAAATTGGATCTGTCTTGCCTGTTCAGCCACCATCCAAGTTTCCAAACAAGGATCACTAGGGAAGCTTTTAAAATAAAGAAAATGGAGTCCAAAGCCAAGTGTAACGAAACAGCCACACACACACACACACACACACACACACACGAACACACACACACGAACACACACACACACACACACACACACTGAAAATCAAATCAAATGTTGTGTGTCACATGCTTCATAAACAACAGGGGTAGATTAATAGTGAAATCCTTACAACAATGCAGAGAGAAAAAGAGACATTTTATACAAATAATAATAATAATAATAATAACACAATAATAATAAGGAATAAATATAAACTTGGCTAAATACACAGGATACCGAGTCGATGTGCAAGGGGTACGAGGTAATTGAGGTCAGTGTCGCATTGCAGTTTCGCAGGGAAGGGGGGGCAGAGTGTAAAATGTGCTCATCTCGTGTTTTACACATTTGGCCATGAGGCTGAGAAACATTTTTGGTTTTAGAGTTCAGGGATTCTTGAAAGACGGGACAACCTCAGCACTCTCTATTTTCCGAAAAATATTTGTCTTAATATTATCAAGATGTGAAATATACAATCAAGTTTTGGACTCAACTATTTTGTTAAATAATAGTGATCAAAACTATGAAATAACACCTACAGTGGGGCAAAAAAGTATTTAGTCAGCCACCAATTGTGCAAGTTCTCCCACTTAAAAAGATGCCAGAAATCTTGCTTGTTTGTAGGTGACCAAATACTTATATTCCACCATAATTTGCAAATAAATTCATTAAAAATCCTACAATGTGATTTTCTGGATTTTTTTTCTTCTCATTTTGTCTGTCATAGTTGAAGTGTACCTATGATGAAAATTACAGGCCTCTCTCGTCTTTTTAAGTGGGAGAACTTGCACAATTGGTGGCTGACTAAATACTTGTTTGCCCCACTGTAGGTCCACAGACGACGCAATCACAATCACACTGCACACTTCCCTAACCCATCTGGACAAGAGGAATACCTATGTGAGAATGCGGTTCATCGACTACAGCTCAGCATTTAACACCATAGTACCCTCCAAACTCGTCATTAAGCATGAAACCCTGGGTCTCGACCCCGCCCTGTGCAACTGGGTACTGGACATCCTGATGGGCCGTCCCCAGGTGGTGAGGGTAGGTAACAACATCTCCACCCCGCTGATCCTCAACACTGGGGCCCCACAAGGGTGCGTTCTGAGCCCTCTCCTGTGCTCCTTGTTCACCCATGACTGCGTGGCCATGCACGCCTCCAACTCAATCATCAAGTTTGCAGACGACACTACAGTAGTGGGCTTGATTACCAACAACGACGAGACGGCCCACAGGGAGGAGGTGAGGGCCCTCGGAGTGTGGTGTCAGGAAAATAACCTCACACTCAACGTCAACTAAACAAAGGAGATGATCGTGGACTTCAGGGAACAGCAGAGGGAGCACCCCGCCCCCCCCCCCCCCCCCCCCCCCCCCTATCCACATCGATGGGACAGTAGTGAAGAAGGTGGAAAGTTCCTCGGCGTACACATCACGGACAAACTGAAATGGTCCACCCACTCAGACAGTGTGGTGATGAAGGCACAAACAGCCCTGATCCCTGATCTCAATGGTGACTCACTGCTTAAATAAAGGTTAAAGGTTAAAGGTTAAACCAAATAATACAATAGAAATAAAAAGATGCACACAAGATGTACAGCTTCCTGCCAGACTCACCATGGGAGGGTGAGATGTACAGCTTCCTGCCAGACCCACCATGGGAGGGTGAGATGTACAGCTTCCTGCCAGACCCACCATGGGAGGGTGAGATGTACAGCTTCCTGCCAGACCCACTATGGGAGGGTGAGATGTACAGCTTCCTGCCAGACCCACCATGGGAGGGTGAGATGTACAGCTTCCTGCCAGACCCACCATGGGAGGGTGAGATGTACAGCTTCCTGCCAGACCCACCATGGGAGGGTGAGATGTACAGCTTCCTGCCAGACCCACCATGGAAGGGTGAGATGTACAGCTTCCTGCCAGACTCACCATGGGAAGGGTGAGATGTACAGCTTCCTGCCAGACCCACCATGGGAGGGTGAGATGTACAGCTTCCTGCCAGACCCACTATGGGAGGGTGAGATGTACAGCTTCCTGCCAGACCCACCATGGGAGGGTGAGATGTACAGCTTCCTGCCAGACCCACCATGGGAGGGTGAGATGTACAGCTTCCTGCCAGACCCACCATGGGAGGGTGAGATGTACAGCTTCCTGCCAGACTCACCATGGGAAGGGTGAGATGTACAGCTTCCTGCCAGACCCACCATGGGAGGGTGAGATGTACAGCTTCCTGCCAGACTCACCATGGAAGGGTGAGATGTACAACTTCCTGCCAGACTCACCATGGGAGGGTGAGATGTACAGCTTCCTGCCAGACCCACCATGGGAGGGTGAGATGTACAGCTTCCTGTCAGACCCACCATGGGAGGGTGAGATGTACAGCTTCCTGTCAGACCCACCATGGGAGGGTGAGATGTACAGCTTCCTGCCAGACTCACCATGGGAGGGTGAGATGTACAGCTTCCTGCCAGACCCACCATGGGAGGGTGAGATGTACAGCTTCCTGCCAGACCCACCATGGGGAGGGTGAGATGTACAGCTTCCTGCCAGACCCACCATGGGAGGGTGAGATGTACAGCTTCCTGCCAGACTCACCATGGGAGGGTGAGATGTACAGCTTCCTGCCAGACCCACCATGGGAAGGGTGAGATGTACAGCTTCCTGCCAGACTCACCATGGGAGGGTGAGATGTACAGCTTCCTGCCAGACCCACCATGGGAGGGTGAGATGTACAGCTTCCTGCCAGACCCACCATGGGAAGGGTGAGATGTACAGCTTCCTGCCAGACCCACCATGGGAAGGGTGAGATGTACAGCTTCCTGCCAGACCCACCATGGGAGGGTGAGATGTACAGCTTCCTGCCAGACCCACCATGGGAGGGTGAGATGTACAGCTTCCTGCCAGACCCACCATGGGAGGGTGAGATGTACAGCTTCCTGCCAGACCCACCATGGGAAGGGTGAGATGTACAGCTTCCTGCCAGACCCACCATGGGAGGGTGAGATGTACAGCTTCCTGCCAGACCCACTATGGGAAGGGTGAGATGTACAGCTTCCTGCCAGACCCACCATGGGAGGGTGAGATGTACAGCTTCCTGCCAGACCCACCATGGGAGGGTGAGATGTACACTGAGGTCATTGAAAAAATAGACTGGCTCGTGTTTTGTGAACCATCACACTGAGGTCATTGATTAGCCAGCTCATAGTTCTCTAGGCCACTGATTGGCCAGCTCATAAACCTCTCGACCGCTGATTGGCCAGCTCATCCTTCTCAAAGATACATAATATTCTATGAGGAAATAGCATTTTTTTATGTAAAGGTCTGTTTGAGATCCACATTTTGAAGTGTTTTCCTTCAAGATATGATTTGGCCACAAAATACGATTTATAGGACGAGTCAACAATATTTGGATAGTAGTTAACAGAATATGAACGTATAAAAGTGGATTGTCACTGCCTGGACAGTTACTTATCTGCCTGGACAGTTACTTATCTGCCTGGACAGTTACTTATCTGCCTGCACAGTTACTTATCTGCCTGCACAGTTACTTATCTGCCTGGACAGTTACTTATCTGCCTGGACAGTTACTTATCTGCCTGGACAGTTACTTATCTGCCTGGACAGTTACTTATCTGCCTGGACAGTTACTTATCTGCCTGGACAGTTACTTATCTGCCTGGACAGTTACTTATCTGCCTGGACAGTTACTTATCTGCCTGCACAGTTATAGACCAAAAAAACTGCAGAGGAGCCTTGGTGATGTTCTGACCAGACT